>NW_023397263.1:728994-986446 GCF_011125445.2 Fundulus heteroclitus
GGGGGGTGGCTTATGTTGTGTGAGCCTCGCCTCTGGCGGCTCCTTCACCCCGTCTCGCATTTTAGACATTGAGGGTTCTGGGTAGTTGCTTGGTGGGGGTGCACTGGCACCAGGCTTCCTTCCTTCCGGACTGGGGGGGGGGGGCTTTCTGTGGCACCCCTTTCTCGGGCTCCCAGTTTTAAACACACCTGAAATCAACATGCAACAACACAACATCTGAGCGGGCGCGAGGAGGATCGGGGGTCTTTTCCACACCCCTGATCTCCGATCGCGAACGAGTCTGGGGCCTGGAGGAAGTGCGGGCCACTGGGTCCGGGGTCTTGGCGGGGGCTGCTGCGGGTAGCCAGCGGCTTACCGGTATGGGGCTGACGCCTCATGCTCTCCCCCAGGAGGGATGTGGGGCAGGGGTGGCTAGGGTAAGGTCGGGTGGGAGGGGGTTTATTTAGGTTTATAGTGAGTAAGGGGGGGCTCTGGTCGGGTGGCCCGTATGGGTCGTGTCGTCTTCCCCTCTTTGGGGGGCCTGATCCGGGGGGCGTCTGGTCCGGGGGCGGGGGCGGGGCTTGGGGCCTGGCCCCCAGGGCCCATGGCCAGGACCACTTCAGCGCGGCCGGCTGCCGGCGGAGCCCACGGGCTCGTCCCCGCGGCTCTTGGGGCTTCAGCATTGCGGTGGCTGGGGGATTTCTCGGGGTCGTCTCCTCCTCTTTCCTCGGGGGGGGGGGTGGGGGGGTTTGCAGATTTCCTGTGAAGGCCCCTCTCGGCGCACTGCTTTTGGGGGCCCCTTTGGGAGTCCGGGGTTACGGGTCCCCTGACTCCTGCCTCTGTGCTCGGGGAAGGTGGGTCTTCGGTTCTCCACAATCACTATCAAACTATTTCCTTCTGGATAATTTTCACCTAAACTATTGCACTTTCACAAACTCCCACAGGTGCTGGGTCCCAGTTATTAAATGTTCACTTACATACAGAAAGGCTATAATTTATTTATTTATTTTCTTTTACTTTCTTTTTTAGGTATCACATTACACATGTCAGCTTAAATAATAATACATATGATTTAGCAATGGTATCAAGGTGTTACACGATTGTATCTGTTGCTTTACGTGTGTTGGTTGTGCTGTTCTTTTTGTGTCTCTTTCCAGGTGATGGAGCAGACAGAGGACGTTTTATCATTCTCTTCCTTTTATCTCTTCTTTCTTTCACCTCTTCTTTCTTTTTTTTTCCTTTTTTTTCCTCTCTTCTTGTTTTTCTTTTACTCTCCTACTTTCCCATTGTAGTGTCCATATAACTTGAAATTCTCCCTGCAGAAAAAAAAAACAAAAAAAGTAATGATATTTAATCAGAAAAAAAATAAACAAGGAAATAAAATTAAAATTATATAACCAAGAATTAGAGCACGTAAAGTGTGTAAAATTTTTAGGACTATGGTTTGATGAAAAACTAAAAAGGAATATACATATTCAAAACGTTATTGATAAATGTAAGAAAATCTTAAATATTTTGAGATGCTTGGCTGGCAGTGACTGGGGAGCAGATAGGCAATCACTAAAACAGATTTACACAGGTATGATTAGATCTAACATAGACTTTGGTTGTAAAGTTTACGGTTCAGCAGCTAAAACACATCCGGCTAAATTAGACATTATCCAACATCAGGCATTAAGATTATGTACTGGAGCATTTAAAACCACACCCACAACAGCAATAGAAGTAGAAATGGGAGAAATGCCATTAGATTTAAGAAGAACAAAACTAGAAATAAATTATTGGCTGAATTTAAAAGGTAATAACTCAGATCATCCAACTTGGGAAATTTTAAATCCATGTTGGGAAAAAGAAAAGAAAGAAATTAGGAGTTTTGGGTGGACAATTGAAAATAAAATAAAATAAATTAAAATTAATGATTTAGAAATTACTCAAACAACACCAATATCAATTATACCACCATGGATTTTACCAGAAGCGACAGTAGATATGGCAATAATGGAAAAGAAACAAGATAAATCTTACATTGTAGATAGGTATTCAGTACAGTTACATTTAAACACTTATCAATATATTCAAATGTATACAGATGCATCAAATAATAAATGGAAAAATAGGGAATAGCATTTTTTAGTCCAGAATTCAATATAAGAATGGGAAAACGAATTACTAGACGGATTATCAGTTATACACAAGGAGATGTTGGGCAGAATGATGACAATATTATTAGCTTTACACTGGGTTAGAAAAGACATAACACCATTTAAAAAACAGTCAGTTGTTCAGATTCAAGTTCTGCATTATTAAGTTTGAAATATAATAAATCCACATAGTAGGGATGGACATTTATTAGAAATATTTCATATTCATATTCCAGAATACAAATACTGGGTTTTATAGTTATATTTGTGTGGGTTCCAGCGCATATTAGGGTAGAAGGAAACAGAGGGCGATAAATTGGGCCAAAGAGGGCGACTCAAAAGCCTATTAATTTACAGTTTAAAACTAAGTAGTCTGAGGGGATGAGTTTTATTAAAGAAGAACTGATGGAAAAAATGGCAAAAAAAGGTGGGATAAAGGAAAACAGGAAGATGGTTTATAAAATTCAGAAGACAGTAAGAGAAAGAAGAAATGGAAGACAAAATAGAAAGGAGGAGAGGGTTATAACAAGGTTAAGATTTGAGCATACAGGACTTAATTATACACTTTTTAAAATTCAAAAACATAATATTGGTAAATGTGATTATTGTGGAAAGTGTGAAACAGTAGAACATGTTATATTAGAATGTAATAAATATGAAAGAGAAAGAAGATATATGAGGAAAGAGGTTCAATGTATTAAGGAAAAGATTAATTTATTAGATATTTTGAGGAAGTATTTGGGGAGTAAACATATACAAATAGTTATTCAATATTTAAAGAGAACTAAATTATTTCATAGAATTTGATTATAGAAGGTGTGAATTATATAAATGAGTAGAATACTAATATATACATACATACATACATACATACATATGGAGGACCAAGTCTTCCATAATTAAAAATAAATACAGAAATAAATAAATGCTCAATAAATAAATATGCATATGAATTATTGGCACCAAAAATACAATACACAAATAAATGTAGGTAGAAATTAAATTATACAGTCCGCTTTGGGGCACATGACCGCATGGAAGGAATTGGAGACTCGACTTGAACAGGGCCAGACAATTGACCAAATAGAAATGACACTCCTTCAAGCTGAAAGGAGGAAGTGGCGTGAAGTCCTGACCAGGTTGGTAGCCATAATACCGTGTTTTGGCCGAGCGAAATATTCCCCTGCGGGGGAACTCAGACAAGCTATACCAGCCAAATAACGGAAACTTTCTTAAGGAAGTTGAGCTCATGGCCAAGTTTGACTCTGTCCTCAAACAGCATGTTGCTGATGTGGAGGAAGGACACAGCAATACAACATACTTATCAAAGGATACTCAAAATGAACTAATTGATTGCATTGGTGAAAAAGTTTTACAATATATGTTAAAGGAGATAAAGCAAGCCAAATATTATTCAATTATTTTGGATTGCACCCCAGACATGAGCCACATAGAACAGTTATCTGTTATAGTTAGAATGGTTGCAGTAGATGACACAGACACCCCTACAGTAAAATAACATTTCATGGGGTTCCTTCAGGTGGAGTCATCCACAGGAGAAAGCCTCTCCAACCTTATTCTGAGGAGACTAGAAGAATTCAACCTTCCCTTTGAAGATTGCCGGGGACAGTCTTACGACAACGGCGCCAACATGAAGGCAAAGTCAAAAGGAGTCCAAGCCAGACTTTTGCAACAAAATCCCAGGGCGTTATTTGTCCCATGCGGAGCACATACTTTAAATCTTGTTGTTGCTGATTCAGCAAAAAGCTCCACAGATGCAATGAACTATTTTGGCTACCTACAGAGAATTTTTACACTATTCTCTGCCTCCACACAAAGGTGGGCCATCCTAAAGCACCACGTCAAAACAACTGTGAAATCCTGGTCAGATACAAGATGGGAAAGTCGCATTAACAGTGTACAGGCTGTGAGATTCGAGACAGCGGTGGTGAGGGATGCCCTTCTTGAGATCAGGGAGAAAGCCACTGATTCCATGATTCAAACTGGGGCACAGTCTTTGGCTGAAGAGGTTGGGTCATACCGCTTCTCCATTTGTAGCGTTGTGTGGTATGACATGCTGGCCAAAATTCATCATGTCAGCAAAGCATTGCAGTCAATCTCTATGCAACTGGATGGGGCTCTGATTTCCCTGAAAACAACTGAAGTCTCTCTGGTCAGCTACAAAAGCACTGGGTTCGCTTCTGCTCAGGTATCTGCAAGAGATCTCTGTGAGGAGATGAATGTGGACACTGTCCTAAAGCAGAAGAGGCTGAGAAAAACCAAACGACAGTTCTCTTATGAATCCCCTGATGAGCCAGAGGGAGATGCGCTAAAGAAATTGGAAATTTCCTTTTTCAATGTCATTGTTGATGTGTCAGTTACATCACTGCAAGAACGCTTCAAACTCTTAGGTGATGTTGCGGAGAAGTTTGGAGTGTTGGTTAACTCTCAGAATGTGCCAGAGGAAGAACTCGCAAAGGAGTGCGAAACCCTCAGCAACACTTTGAGCCATGGTGACCATAAAGATATTGACGGGAGGGAACTGGCACTTGAGTTGAAAAATTTCCCAGTGTTGCCAAAAGCTGGCATGACGACAATGGAAATTCTGACTTACTTGAAGGAGAAGAAACTTGAAGAAGTTTTTCCAAATATGTGGGTGGCCCTAAGAATTGCTGTCACACTACCTATGACAGTAGCGTCTGCTGAAAGAAGCTTCTCTAAATTAAAACTACTTAAGACCTACCTGAGGTCAACGATGAGTCAGGAACGCCTCAATGGGCTTGCACTGATGAGCATCAACCAAGAGGTCTCAAATAAAATCTCATTTGATGATACCATCAACGAATTATCCATTAGGAAGTCCAGACGAGTCAAATTTTAATGCTGCATCAATTTTGAAGGTGAATAGAAATACCTGAAACAACTGTTCATCTTTTATTAGATAGAACTACAAGAACTTCAAACTTTTAATTTTGTAATGGTATTCATAAAGCACTTTTGTTTGTAGAGGGTTAATCCAGTTTTTAGTTATACTTTACCTAAGTGTCCTTACAGATGGTTAAGAGTGTTTTTGCACAGTCCTAACTTTGAGTGTGTAATAAATTATTTAAAATAATTAGGGCTGGGCAACGATTAAAATCGTTAATCGCGATTAATCGCATAATTTGCCCGATTAATCATGATTAATCACATTGTATGCGCAAACTCCAAGAATGAATTCAAAAGTAGTGTAAAGAGCACTTTTATTTTAATGTTCTGCTGCCATATGAACAAAAGTGTTGTAACATTTGTAGCACTTATCTTATTTTATACTGGATATTTTCAACCCATCTATTGAATTTAGTGCACTGGTTGATCTTTTCTTCATAAGAGAACAGCAAGCACTGCAGCCAAAATATGGCCTTTTTTGACCTGCTGTATATTAGCCACTCCCTAAGCTTGATGTATCATGAAACTGTTGACCTTTTGGGTTTTGTGGTTTTTATTTTATTATTACAATTCAATAATAATAATAATAATAACAATAATGTTATGTTCAGTGTTTTTTTTCGCTAATCCACCTCTTATATATTTCAATCCTTATGTAATTTTGTCAGTGTTGTGTGCACCTGCCTGTTGCTTTAATCTTATAAATTTCCCCATCGTGGGATAAATAAAGGATTAGCTAATGTTATCTTAAATAACACTTTTTAATAGGATATATGTACTGGGTTCTTTCAAGGTCTTAATTACATTTTCTGTGTGGGCTCCAGTAACATATGATAGATAATATCTACTTTGAAAGTTAACATGAACTGCTGCTGAAGATGACCACTCTGATCTACCTGGATGTTCCATGGAGGACTGAAACGCCTCAGTCAGTGACGTCTGTGGGTCTGTCGGGGCAATGACAGAAGTTTCGTCTCCTCTCTCCGTTTCTGTGGCTCGACGTTTTCTTGCTCATGTTTTTTCACGTGCTTAGATAAATTTGTTGTGTTTCCACTGAAATTAACCGGCTTTTTACAAAACATACAGCTTGATTTCATTTATGGTATTAAAATAAAGCCAAACGGTGCTACTTCCCCTGTTCATGTTTTTTTCCGCTGCTGCGGTCTCTCTCAGCTGTTTGTGTGTTGAGTTTGTGTGAGAGCTGAGTGGATGGGCCAGGCTGAGCCTGCGTGCTGATTGGCTGGCGCCGCTGAGCCATGTACGAGAGGGAAGGGGGAGCAGCAGAGTGCTGCAGTCAGCGCGTGTGCTGACTGACACTGACTGAAAGCATGTGAGCAACATGCGTTAATGCGCGATAAAATAAATATCGCCGTTAATAGTCTAATGAATTAACGCAAAATTAACGCGTTAACTTGCCCAGCCCTAAAAATAATACAAAAGAAAAGGTTCTGAAACCTATTCTGGTATTTGTTGTCTATGCATCACTCCATGCTAAGTTACATTTTTTTTCTGAATGCTTAAACACAACCTTGATTCTTATAGCACAATTTCTAACACTATTAATACTTATAGCAAATCCACTCACTGAGTTCACAAAACTAAAAGAACAAACACTGCTTTGCACTCAATTTGCAATTTTGTAACACACACTTTGCACAACTGTAGGCACAATTCACCGTACAGCACTCTTTGTGGAACTGTAAACACAACTCAATGAAGCACTAAACAGATGCTGAAAACAGTACTGGTATATCGCACGGCAAAAGTGAGGGGGCGCAAAACTCAATCTCGCCTAGGGCAACCAAAGGGCTAGAACCGGCCCTGCACTTAGTAACTGGTTGTCATCCTATATCAGTAGCAACAGGAATTGCACCTGGTCCTGGAATCCCACCTACAGAGGTCACTACTGATTGTAAGTGTGTTGCTATAAAGGATAGTCTTGCAAATTTTAATAACTTGTACCATATGTTCAAGTTTCTCAATGCTGCATCTTCATAACACCAGAGCTGTTTTTAAATGGATAATCAAAGATTCAAGTATACACTGTGTTTTAAATTGAGTGAAGCCATATATATGCTAGGGCTGGACGATATAGAATAAAAGCATATCGATAAAATAGAAATCATATTGATCAATATCGATAATTATCAAAACGATTCAAAATATAAATTTTAAGTGCAGCTCTGGCCATTTTATGCTGTTGCTTAATGAACTATTTTTAAATAAATGGATTCAAACACAACCCTTTGTTCTACCAACTTTTTACAAAAAACTAAGTGTTAAAAAAACACGTGCTCTCTGAACTGTCTAAAGGCTAATAGAGCATTCCTGCGTTTGATTGGTTGGCAGGATGTAATAACTGTAGTATTAGCCTACATGATAGGCTAGAATGCACTGTTCTTTTATTGAACTTTTTACTGACCCGTTTTTTAAATTGAACCATACTTCTATCAATCGATATATATCGTTATTTAATTATTTTAATTGAATTATTATATTGAATGAGTTTTGGAATATAAAGCATGTAAATGTATCGTAGTAGACCCCACTGATTTTGTTTATTTTACAAGTTCTTGGACGGACAACCCAGCAGGTTAAACAAATCCGACGAGGCCTGAAAGACACCGGTGTTTGGGACTTTTTTAGCTCCAGGCCAGATGCTGTGCAAGTCCTATTCCCAAGGGCCTGCAATGCAGAGATCATGCCACAAGTAATGCAAATACATTTGTTATATTTAATTACTTTTTCCCATTTATGTGCTTGTTGCATCTTAGTTTATAAGGTATCTGTTAAAATCTATCAGGGTATAGAAACATAATTTCATATAAGTAACAAATTTATTAAATGTTTGGTAGATGATTCTGGACAATATCAACTGGCCAATGGATGAGGACATCGATGAGGACATCGTCAGCCTGGAGGACCATTGCAGAGTAATGACCTTCCTCTGTAAATTTATAGAGGATGGTACGTTGCCTTTGTTCTGGAGTAAAACTCGCTCTATGTAGTATGTGAGTGTCAGTGTGTGTATTGAATTTTTTCCCCTGTGTATTTTTGTAAGGTACTCCGGAAGTCCTGAAGACTTTGCTCACCTTCTGGACTGGCTGGGGAGTTGTTTCCTCAAACTTGGAGGTGGAAATCATCAATTGTGCCCTACCACAGTCATCAACTTGTTTTTGACTCTGAAGCTGTCAAAGAATACAACAAACTATGAAGACTTTATTCATGACCTGATGGCAAGCATGTCCTCCTCCTACTCTGGATTTGGTCAGATTTGAGCACTGACAGAGACAAAGGTTCAGATCTCATTTAGTTGCATCTGTTCACAAGCACTGATAGAGACAGCGACACAAGTTCAGATCTCATTTAGTTGTATTTGTTCACAAGCACTGATAGAGACAGCGACACAACAAGTTCAGATCTCATTTAGTTGTATTTGTTCAAAGCACTGGTAGTAAAAAAAACATTCGGCAAATGAATTACTGACTTAAGTTATTTTTTTGAAGCTCAACACACTTAGTCATCAATAAATTGG
Organism: Fundulus heteroclitus; assembly: GCF_011125445.2. Classification (NCBI taxonomy): domain Eukaryota; kingdom Metazoa; phylum Chordata; class Actinopteri; order Cyprinodontiformes; family Fundulidae; genus Fundulus; species Fundulus heteroclitus. Next base: position 737,578 of record NW_023397263.1, read on the forward strand.
TGAGACAATTTCAAATGTGAGCAACGTAATTTAAGCAAATATGAGCACTGCCTTATACTTTAAAGACCCTTCTATTCAGCTATAGTTTTGGAACACATACAAAATCAAATGTGCCATTACTTATGGTCAGTATCACCAAATGTTAACTATCCGCAATTAACTTTAACTTAAATGTCTGAACATATTTAAAGTTAAAAATACATTTTTTAAACCTCTCCAAATATGTCGGTCAGTGTTGTAATTGCTTCACTGTAAACATTCAGAACATTGGAAAAAGGTCTTTGAGGTCTTTGCAATTCCACTCCAGTCAAGGGCCGTGGAACCTGAACATCGGGCACTGGCACTCCTTCAGGGTGGTGACCATGTGGACTTTCCCAGTTAATGCCATAGTCCATGTCAACCTAAAAGAGATTTGCAAACAGTTTAAGAAGTATGTAACTGTCGATTGAGGGTCATGTTGTCGATAAAGAAGGATAGACAGACAGTGGAGGAAAATACTTTGCCGTTTGGCCTGTTCAGGTAGATCTTTATCAAACAATCACTGATAAACCCTTAATTCTAATTGCAAGAACAAACATGTGCAAGTCTAGTGAAATTTAAGGACTAATTTTAACCAATGGTTTAAAACAAATTTAAACATTAATCATTGTGCTTTGTAATAGTGCTGCAATGATTAATTCTGAATGATTCTGTGTTTGAGTCATTTTTTAAAAAGAAAATTCTCTGATTCCAGCTTATTAAAAATGTGATTTTGGTTTCTTTCTTTTGCCATGACAGTAAAGTGAGTACCTTTCGGCTGTAGACAAAAAAATACATTTCAGGATGTCATCTTGGGCTTAGGGAATAAGTAAATGATAGATAGATGTCTTGTCATTTTGTATGCACAAAGTGCGTACAGAACAAAATTTCGTTAGCATACAGCTTGAAAAAAAAATCACATTTTATTATAATAATGATCATTACTTACAAGCCTAGTGTTCTGTTTGACACAGTATGTTGGACATCATCTTAATATTGGCCTTAGTCCAAAACTTTAGCAATATATTACATAAGAATATCTTCTTAATGCATTTAACATACTTACTCTTGAAAATGTAATATTTAAAAAATCTGGGCCCATATTTATCAAGCTTGTCAGAATTACTCATACGAACACTAATAACAGTTGACTGTTATTAGTGTCAACAAAAAAAAAAAATCTTGGCTCAAAGATGTGCTTAAAAGTTATCAACATCATAATCCTAATTTGAGTTAAGTGTAGGACTAAATCTTAAGTGTCAGTCTTAGTACTGATTCATGACACTTTGCTGCACCGCAAACAGGATTTTGGATGACGATGTAGCCAAGGAACAATCACTGAACAGATTTCCTTATTTAAAAATATTATCTGATAAATTCCATTTAATGATGAAATAGCTAATAGGAGATAACTATGAAGGTTATTATTTTTCAAATCAGTTTGTGCTTTGTAAGTGTGGTTTTAAAGTTGTAGAGAGAGTTACATTCTAAGTTTTGTATTTGTAGAATTAAAAAAAGATTTTTTTGTTAAACAATGTTTTGTTAGTTAATAAAAATGTTCTGTGTCAGCAAACAATGTAAATGTTCTTAATATTTTTGAACATTTAATGGTTACCTTTTTCTATCTCAGTTTTTTTTCTGGACCTTGTTTTATTTTCTGCGCGTGTAAGTATTTAATATGTACTTAGTGTGAAAATGTAAACCTCAGCAATTGAGATATAGAACTTTTTTCTTTTTTTTTGTCTTTTGCGGCTCTAGTGGCACACGTTTTATTGACAGTGAGCTGACAGGAAGAGGGTGGAAGAGGGAGGAAGACATGCGGTCGGAGTCGATCCCGGGCCGACCGCCTCGAGAAGTAAAGGCCTCCTAACATGGTTCACACTAACCGCTCCGCCATGGGCGCGGCGTTGTGTTGCTTTTTTAATTTGTACTTAACACGTAAGGGTTAGTAGCAACATTGACAGCAACTGAGGACAAAGTGACTAAATATGGAGATTTTGAAGGGCCTTTATTTTGAAATTCCACTTCAGGTGTGGATGAAATTTGTTGAGCATCCTCTGGAGATGTTACTGCCAGGCTGAAGTGACAGTATCCCCTGAAATCGGACCGTTTAGTAGCAACATCGGCAGCAACTTAAGTGAAATTTACTTAACGTCGATATTTTGGAGGGCTTTAATTTAGAAATTCAACATCATGTAGATGGATTTTAATTAGTAAGATCTTGAGATCTTAATCTGTCGTCTGTAAGGGAAGGTATTCACTTGGAAAAACAAATTGTTTTTGTATCCCTGTGCAGATTTTCAGTTATCCAGGTCATTGCAACAGCAAGCCTGTTTAAGCTTTTCCTCCTGTTATTGTTTTAGTAGATATTCAGGCTAAACAGGGACTCTGACCAAAATATTTAGATACATTTCATAAATTCTCAGCACTTAAGACTAAAATGGCACTTGCTAAAGCTTGCTAAATAAACAGATCTGTGTGTGTTGTAAATACAGTTATGGGCCCTAATTTAATGGTTGTTCCAAGTCTAAAGTATAACTAAAGCTAATTTAATACCATGACCAAGATGAACGCAAATGTTGGTGGGTCAGCTCAATGCTCCCACATGCCCCTTTAGTTCATGTACCTTGACCATCATTTCAATTAGGCCCTTTGAGTGTTCTGACATAAACCTTGAGATTTGTTTCTACTACAAACCTGGTAGGGATCTTCACACTCATGCTGGCTTTGGCAGGAGGTGTGGTGACTGATTCCTCTCCGTGTGCAGCCAATGGTGGTTCCAGCCATCTTTGAACAACTGCAGATGTCTGTCAAGTTGTGGAAGAAAGGCCCAGTGCAGTGCATACAACTGGATCTCATTGTCCGGGTTGAGTAGACCTTCTGCCTCTACATTGCAGAATGTTGTGTAGAACAGATCCAAAACCCCTCCAAAGACATCTCTCTACAATCTCTCTATCCTGGACAAACAGAAAAAATACAAAAACAAGAAATAAAGTCATTAATGACTTGGATGTATACATATTAAATATATGACATAAACATCTGCGCATGATGACCAAAATGGACATAGAAGAATAAAGTTTAGGACAAACTTACACCATTTAATGTCCACAAAATTAATAAATTACTGTATAGAACCCTTACCACCACTGATTGCACTGTTCCCATCAATGAACGATGTTACTAAAGTAATGTAACAGAACTACAACTGAAAAAAATAAGATAACCCAAAGCAGAAGTTTTAAAAAGGCCAATAAGGAAAACAAGATTAAAAGTGGAACTTACTACAGTTTTACAAAAGGAAATCACCTCTGGTTGTGTGTGCTTCTTTCTGTGAGATGAGAATTCCTGTTTGGGCCTCTGGTGGACACCATGAAATGGGCCACTTGGACATTCTCTCCTCCTTTATCAGAGCGAACACGTGATAGCACTCCATATACACCGACTGCTTCAAGAAAGCAGTTGCAGACCGTTGGCGCACAGTTATTGGTGGCGGCTTTCAGGTACACAATAAGACGGCTGAAGCCGTCAATGCCTCCATGAACCACAAATCGCCATCTGCAATATAAAAAAAATGGAAAGTGTATTGTGATTTCAAGAATAACGCAAAGTACTTCATAGTAACCTTCAAGAAACACCATTAATGGAAAAAGAAATTAGTGTGAAATCCGATCTCACAATGAGAAAGTGGCAGCATGAGTGATGATATTAAATAAATAATTAGTTTTAATTCCATTGTGTAAACAGGTGAGCCCGCCTTCAAAGACAATCCGATGGTAAAATGTACATGAAACCAATATTGCATTATTTTGAATTGTTTTATGATGTGTTATTTACAACAGCTCATTATGACCTTATAAGTTTATGGTTTCCATCGAAACAGAACATCTTCTGCGTCTTGCTGTGTGGAGTTGGACAGTGCGCATAGAAACCCCCTCCTGATCAACACGTCTCATTGACTCTTGCACTCGACTTCCTTGAAAAACAGGTAAATAGTGATTATAGATCACATATTTGTTAGTCTGTGGAGACATTGTCCATAGAACACAAATGAAAATGCTGTGTTAAGCAATGGGCCACATCAAATGTCACAATATGTTTGATAGAACAACTCATTGAAAGAGACTACATTGTGAAGATGATTTTTGGTGCTTTAAAAGAAATATTGTACTGCACTTGTGATAAACAACTGTTTGTAATGTGGTCATGATGACCAAGCAGCTGTAATTTCGATATTACGTAATGCCTACAGTGTTTATTAATGTTATAACCAACACACACTAGCCTTCTTACTTTGGATTTGTGTTTCTTGAGCATTCAGATGGCCCAGCATCATCTTATATCCTTTATTAGGATGACATCTGAGGATCTCCTGTACCATTGCATCCAACTCCTCGTTGTAAATGTTGCTGAACAGCAGGTCTGACACCCTTAAAAAAAAAGCAATTTGGTCAACTGGAAATTTCGGCGACCACTTATTTATTTATCACTCTATTTCAGACCGGTTCTTACTGTTGTTATTGTCATACTATACTGTATATGTTATGTACTGTATACCAAACCCACCTACCTCATGTACATAACACCGCTCATAATAGTTATTTATTCCAGCATTCTTTGCACTCATCACACTGTGTACATGTATGCTTGTATGTGTATGTGCTGTATATCACATCCATCTCTGACATGTACATAATAATAACGGTAATAATAAATTAGACTCTCAAAACAATAAACTATAATCTGTTTTTCACAGAGCACAATTGTGTAATGTGCAATGTAATCAGTAGCTTAAACTACTGTCAGTCAGCACACCACCAGACTCTCCAGTGTAACATTATAACTAAATAAAACTGTAACATGATCAACAGCCAAGCTGTAATAATTAACGTGATGGCAGCCTGTGGGACGTAGATGATTAGCCTTCATTAATCGATTACCACAAGTTTGGAAAGTCAACAAATGCTTATTCATCTTTTCATAGCGAAGGACAGTGTCAGAGCAAACCTCCCGTAGGTCGTAGCTGAAGCAACAAGCATGCTAACTTTAGATAGCCAATGCTGAGCTAAACCTGTTTACTCACCACAGGTTACTAACCTTTTTTGCGTTCAGCCAAAGTTTATGATGAATGGCGGAGCAGCTGCTCCTGCACCTCGAGTCCGACTCGAGTCTGAAGTCACTCTGTGCGCGACTTAACGTTACTTTCTATGCATTCTTGTTCAGTTCCATAACTATGTAAATTAACACAAGCTAGGAAGGGTTTGTCTTTCTCCTGTGTCATTCTTGTGAATTGATAACGTTACACACTGCTTCTATAGGCATCACATGTAATGGTACACTCACCATATGTCATTCTCTGCCATCCGACGATGAACTGTTGTTTTGCTGACTCCAAAAAGCCTTGCAGTGGCACCAACAGGCAATCCCACATGTAAAAGTCCTTCCAGGGCATCCACAGGTAGTATATAAGCAGGGCGACCAGCTATGCCAGGTGTGTGATTAGCGTTGGCGACCGAGTAAAAAAGATGGGCCGCTTCCTCCAGATTCTGAAAAACTACATTGTCGACATACGTGTCCATGTGTGGGGCTAACTGAAACACACATTCTGTCAGAGCGTCCAAACAAAAAATAATAAAGTCAATACTTATAACGTTAGCATTGTTTTCAAAAACAGTTGCTAAATGTCTGCTCACTGACAACTTCGTCGTAGGTAGTGATAGAGATTGGGTTTACCGGCCTGCTGTTACATGTCTATTGAAAACCCATCTTTCCCCAGTTCCGGATTTGGCCGCAAGTGAGAAGACATTAATCAAGAGGTAGAACAGTTTAAATGCATATTTAATTCATGGAAATTAAATATGGAGACAGAGTATACATTTACCAATCAAGATGATTTTTCCAAGATTTTAATTCTCAACAGTAGCCATCTTTGTTGTGACTGAGGCCGGTGCCATGTAGATTCGACGGATGCAGTAAAATGCTAACCAACCAATGGGCAGAACTTAAGACCCACCCCTCCTCATTTGCATAATGAAGCAGAAATGCATACAGAAATGTAAAAATGACAGGCAGAAATGTAAATAGGACAGGCAGAAATAAATAGCATGGAGGAAATACATAGGGCAAAAAAATACAAAGAAAGAATAAAACAGACAAAAATATTATAACATGCACATAAATAAAATAATAAAAAATAAGTAATTAATAAATAAAGTAGCTAATTAAAAGAGATATATACATTTATGTCTGACTGTATAATTTAATTTCTACCTACATTTATTTGTGTATTGTATTTTTGGTGCCAATTAATCATATGCATATTTATTTATTAAGCATTTATTTATTTCTGTGTTTATTTTTAATTATGGAAGACTTGGTCCTCCATACATACATAGATAGATAATCCGTCAAAAAACACACTCCATACCAGTAAGTGGCGGTAATGCTGCTAAAAGTTTGTTGCCAACCGCCATTAAACCCCAGAAGAAGAAGAAGAAACACAAGAAGAAGAAGAAAATACGAGTTTGATACGTCTGATGAAGTTAACTCGACTCTTCTAATGTTGGTGAATATTTGCAGCCATATTTCGACTTGAATTTCTTTCCCTGATGGTTTTTATGAGATTTCTGTTTCTGCCGGCTTAGCTAACAACTCCTCAGCTGCCATGTGCTGGCAACAGACAGTGCTAACGCAACCTTTTCGGTCTGGGTTAGCTTTCCTTCTCGGCCACAGGTTCTGATGTTTAAGCTACGGCTGGACCTTTTCTCTTACGTTGATCAAACTCGTGTCAGATACGGGTGGTCCCTAACAGAACAACGTGGCGGGGAGATGCTAAGGCCCAGGAGGGAAAGGTCGGAGAGTGAAACCTCGCTACACTCAGATGATCTTTTCGGATATCGACTTTTCGTGAGAGCTGTCGGTGGAGTTGGAATCGGCGGTTGGCATAAGCTGGTTCGTGACTGGGTCAGAATGGCTATTCGGGAAGTAGAGGAAGACATAAGTTGACCGATCAGGGAGGAGAGCTCTGTGCTTCAGGTGCCTGCGGACGATGATTTGTGCCTTCCTCCGGTTTGTGCTCATGTCTGGCTCGGCCATGATCTCTGTAGCTGTCAGGTTGTTTTTGATGTCGTGAACAAACAAGTCAGCTGCTCCGGGTTTACAGTGAAGCGTTCCATCAACAGTTGCCTTCTTCATGTTCAGATTGTGCTTTGGGAAAAACTGCTGTATCCGCCTCCAGTTCTGCTGCTTGCTAGAGAACGACACTCCTTTGTGATACGAATGCATTGAAAAGTCTTGGGGGTAATAATGAGAAAATGGCAGAAAAGGGAAAGAAGGGACTCCATAAAACTGTGTAGATTCTTTGGGTAAAAACGACAGTTCCGGTCCTTGGAGCCACTTGATAACTTCTCCGTGCAGCGCTGGGTTAGACATTGTTTCTCAGATGGAGATGAAACTAAATTCTTAAATTCTCCGGTTAATTTCTAAAATTTCCATTGAGTCAGGAAGAGGGCTGTGGAAATACAGCAGGTTAAAACAGTTAACAACATAAGTTATGCAGAAGCAGTGAAGAAAGTACAAGGACAAAAAGGATAGGTGGATGCTGACAATGTTATCCAGGTGTCGAGAATAGAACCAGGTCAAACAGAGAAAACAAATCCAGAACTGTCAGTGGATAAGATTATTTTGTTTGTGGCATATGTGATCAACTGTTCTGATAAAGTTAAACACAAAACTGAGAAAATTAAAATAATAGTTAAGGGAGCTGAGAAGTTTTTGGGCATAAAAGATATATCATGGGAGCATATCAAAACAAGACTTGAAGCAGATGGAAAAGCAGGAGGCCCAGGGGATAAGGCAAACTGATTATTGTACAATGGAATGCAAGAAGCTTAATAGCAAATGGTCAAGAGTTTAAAGGATTTATTAAAGATTTAAAAAATAAACCAGGTATTATATGTATTCAAGAAACATCAGAGTTAGAGTTTGTTATTAAAGGATATGATGGCGTCTGTAGCGATAGGGGGGAGGGTTGTGGAGGAGGATATATAATTATAAAACAAGGAATGCAATATAGAGTTTTAGGGATAGAAAAAGAGTTGGAATATTTAATAATTGAAGTGTGGATTAAAGAAGGAAATATCAAAGTTAACTTTTATAATCCATGTAAAAAATTGTCATTAGAGTTGCTGGAGCAATAGGGCTTGGTCGTCATGACGTATTACTTTGTGTGGCCGCCATATTGAAAGCCTCCGCGGCTCCGCCCCCGCTACTCAGACTACTGCCTATGACTACCGCATACTGTACTCCCTCTCTCAGCCGTGTTTTAATTTGATTAATTTTACCGTAACTTCATTTCAACCATGGTAAACCGTTGCTGTGTTGTGGGCTGTAACAGCGCAACACATGATCGCCATGGGAAAAACATAGAAAATGGGTTAACTTTCCACCGCTTTCCTGCCTGGAGGCGGAACCACGGGAGAGACAGCAAGCGCAACGGAGTTGTCGGCTCGCTTGGATCGCGGCTTTAAGACTACCGATCATAACTTTCCACAGTATCCCGATGTCAATGAGAGTGTGTTCCCTCCATTTTCATTCTGGTAAGTTAAAGCGGCACGGTTTTATTTAATAGCCTACAGTTTCTTTCCTTCAGCCGCACACCACATACATGCACATAAATACTAAAACGGCAGCGGGAAAAGGCTCAAATACGTGAGAAACCCGGAGGGTTTAGGGAGGGCTGGCAGTTAACGTTACTAACTACACCTTTGAAACACATAGCAGCTAGTTAAAAGTACATTACATGCGTGAGTGGTTGTTAGTACTAACGGTTAGCAGGTGCCAGAGCCCGTCTGAGCACAGCTTACCTTTGTGTGAATAACTGTGTTCCCACTGTTTGCTGGCTTTATAATCTGCCGCTCCTGAACCCATCCATTCGTGAACTGCACATGAGACTCCAAGGATTTGTAGCTTTGGAACTGTTCTGAAGTCTAGGCGATCACACCACAAACTAGGTAGCCGAAGACCTCCGATATGCAAAACAGTGGCAACAAGTGGTCGTCGGCGCTCCATAATAATGCTGATTTTGTCAACATACCGGTCCCTGGCTTCTCTATTTAGTGTGTCCCGGTAAATTTCAGATCCTTTTCGGGATTTTAACATATTTTTTCTATCTATTCTTTCTCAACTCTACTTCTACGTCTCTTCGTTCAACAACGTTATGTCAGAGGTATTTTAACGTTGCGTTGCTGTCAATATGGCCGCCACGTCCCATAATGCAACGCGGATCCCGAGCCCTATTGGTGATACAGTTAGTAGGGAAGGTGATTTGTATGAGATGAGGAGAATGCAGAGATGCTGGCTAAAACTATTGTAAAAATTCACAGCTCAAATAATATTGGTAAAGAGGGAGGGGAAAAAAACAGTAAGGGAGAATGAGGAGTTACAAGAAGAAGAAAATTATAATGACTTATTAAACAACCCTTTTACAATGACAGAACTAAAACGCGCTCTCCAGAAATCCAAGATGTCAGCACCAGGAAACGACCATATTTGTTATGTAATGATAAATCAACTCAGTGAAAATTCAAAGGATGTATTACTAGAATTATATAATAAAGTATGGGAGGATGGGAAACTGCCACAGAGCTGGAAGGAGGCTGCGGTGGTGCCAATATGCAAACCAGGAAAAGATTGTACAAATCCAGGAAATTATTGCTTTAACATCTAACGTATGCAAGATAATGGAGAAAATGATAAATGAAAGGTTAACATTCTATATGGAAAAGAAAGGATATATAGCCAAATACCAAAGTGGTTTTAGGAAAGGAAGAAATACAATGGTTCCAGCTGTAAGTTTAGAACATGAAATTAGAACAAGTTAACAAAGAAAGTGTTGTGGCCGTCTTCTTTTATATAGAGAAGGCGTATGATATGATGTGGAGAGAAGGATTGTTTATTAGACTGTGTCAAAGGGTGAATATATAGATGGATTAAGGATTTTTTACAAGGGAGATTAACACAAGTTAGAATAGGGAAGAATTACTCTAGAAAATATATAAAGAACGGAACACCTCAAGGGAGCATAGTAAGTCCTTTATTATTCTCCATATTAGTTAATGATGTTTTTCAAGGAAATAGGGAATGGGATGGAATTTTCACTTTTTGCGGACGATGAGGAAATTTGGAAGAGGGGAAGAAATCTGAAATTTATTGTTAAAAAGCCACAGGATGCTATTACAGAAATAGAGAAGTGGTCATATAAATGGGGTTTTAAATTCTCAGTAGATAAGAAAAAGACAATGTTCTTTACAAAGAAAAGAATTGGTGTAGAGGTAAAACTAAAGTTGTATAATCAAGAATTCGAAAGAGTAAAGCACTTTAAGTTTTTGGGGTTATGGTTTGATGAGGGAATAACATGGAGTGTACATATCCAAAAAAATACAAGACAAATGTAGGAAGGTGTTAAATGTTATGAGATGTTTGGTGGGAAGTGATTGGGGGGCTGATAGAAAAGCATTGAAGGCCATTTACTGTGGATTAATTAGGTCAGTACTGGATTATGGTTGTATGGTGTATGGATCTGCATCGAGTTCATCTTTAAAAAAGTTAGATAACATCCAGTTTCAGGCTTTGAGATTATGTACAGGGGCATTTAAAACAACTCCAACAGCAGCACTCCAGGTGGAAATGGGAGAAATGCCACTGGAGTTTAGAAGAACTCAGTTATCTCTAAACTATTGGGCTAATTTACAGGGTCATAGTGAAGATCATCCAGCACAAAGCACTTTATAATCTTGTTGGGAAATTGAGAAGAGGGAGAGAATAAGCTTTGGGTGGACAGTTAAACAAAAAAAGCAACAGAGTTAGAATTAACTGATTTAATGTTCAGTCCAACAGTTCCACTGCCAGCAGTTCCACCTTGGGTATTACGTGAAGCGAAAGTAGACTTTACATTATTAGAAAAGAAAAACAAGGTCAGGGGGTTTATTTTGAATTCAAATACAATCCAAGAATATATTAATAGTTACTACAGTTTCATTCAGATCTACACAGATGCATCAAAAAGTTTAGTTAACAGGATAGGAGTATCCCTTATTGTTCCAGACTTTCATATTACAATAGGAAAGAGGACCAGTGATAATATATCAGTATACACAGGAGAAATGCTAGCAATTCTGTTTGCAGTGCAATAGGTAGAGGAAATAAGACCCCTGAGAGTGATTATTTGTTCAGATTCATCTTCATCAGTTTATAGAGAAATCACTCAGACAGTAGGCCAGATATTTTGATAGAAATCCAGCAAACATTATACAGAATTCAAATGATGGGTATTACAGTCATATTTTTGTGGGTACCAGCACATAGTGGAGTAAAAGGAAATGAAATGGCAGATAAGGCTGAAAAGGAGGCTACAACAAGAGAAGACATTGATGTGTCAGTTAAAATTAGTAAGATGGAAATAAAGAGCATTATTAAACAGAAGATGAAGGAAAGGTGGCAAAAGCAATGGGAGGAAGAGAGGAAAGGACGGTGGCTGTACATGATTCAGAGGAGAGTGGGAGAAATGAGTTGTGCAGGGAGGAGCAGAAGGGAAGAAACAATCATATCAAGACTTAGATTTGGGCACACAGGATTAAATGGAACATTATTCAAAATAGGTAAACATGACACTGGCAGATGTGAATACTGTAAGCAACAAGAGACAGTAGAACATGTTATGGTACACTGTATAAAAGAGAAAGGAGGGAAATGATTTAAAATCTAAAAATGGAAAGAATACAATTTGATTTAATAGAAGTACTTAGAAAAAACTCAAGAGATAAGTGTTACGTAATAGTTTTTCATTATCTTAGATTAATTAATGTAATTGAGAGGTTTTGAATCTTATTTTGTTTTAGTTTTTTTTATTTGGTTGTGACTTGTTTTGTTTAGTATAAATAGTTAGTAGTCATTCTGATCCACACTCCATACCAGTTGGTGGCGGTGATGCACCATTTCGTTGCGTGCCAACCGGCAAAAAAAAAATCCATAAAGAAGAAGAAGAAAGAACAACCTGGCACCAGCACATTTTCAGCTTCACTCCTATCTGTATTTATTCAGATTAGAAAATCTCGCTTTCCAAGAACGAGCCTGGCGCTCGCATGCTTTTTGTGACATCACACCAGGCGACCGATCCACCGTGTTGTTGTTTTTTTGTGCAATTGTTCATGCTGTTTTTTTTTTATCTTGTTTTTACTCCTTTGCGTGTTTTACGTCTAGCCAGTTTACTTGGATTCTGCAGGACTGCAGCTAAATGTGTGGCAACACTGCATGGATTTTAGGAAAATCTAGCCAGAATAAAATGAAGAGAAGCGGTTTGTAAAGAGACCAGGATAGACAGCAATTGCCAAATTTCACTTTCAAAGATCTTCAGAAATCATTTTGAGCCAAAGATCGTCTAATAGCCATATGGTCTGTGTAAAGACGACTTTGAAACTGTTCCAGGCCGGAGGATGCTCACTGTAAAAACAGAACTAAAGATGAGTAAAAATTCCTTAATTTGAGCAAGTTAATAAGATTATCTGCCAAGATAATTGGATCTACTACACTTGAAACAAAATGATGGAGATGAGTTGTTCCTGTTTTAGGTGCAGAAATCTTATTCCATTAGCAGGTAATCTTATTAACCTGCTCAAACCAAGGACCAATACAGACTCAAATTAAGGATAAATCTACTAATTTCAAGAAATTTTTACTCACCTTTAGTTCCTTTTTTGCAGTGATTGGTGCATAGCTGTCACCCTAAAATGGTAGTCTTTTCCTGATATGAAAGCACTAATGGAAAACAAAAACGAATTTAATGTCCCACAAAATATAAGGAGATAATGGTCTTAATATAAAATTAATAATTAAAGGACTTTAACTTTGAGAGAAGACCTTGTTGTTAGATGATGGTGGAGAGTGATCAGATGCATATAAAGTCATAACAGTTTGATGTTTATCTGCCGTTTTAGTCACTCGTTTAAAGCCATGACGAGGTGGGCGAGGGCCAATAATGTACACAAACACAAACCAGCAGAGGCAACTCCCTGGAATCAGCTTCGAGCGGCTGGGAGAAGAGGAGCGGGAAGAGATGGCGCTCCCTCTACTGGGCCGTCGCAGCGAGATCAGAGGGACCCTTTGAGAAGGACCTGCAGTTCTTCTGGGATAAAGCCCAACCGCAAAAAGAAAGAGTACATCAGCGAGGATGTAAATGGATTCCTAGAGTATCTGAACCAGAGTGGACAGGCCCGGCCTGCTGGGAAGGAAGGAGAGCAGGGGACAGAACGGGACCTGAGGGACATGGTGGAGGTGGCCATGAAAAAAGACCAGAGACGGGAGGACAGGAGGGTGAAGAGGCAGAGGGACAAGAAGAATAATATGGTGAGTTATACCGAAGTTGAAGGTTTGAACCAAATAGTGCCTCTGTACAGTGGCTTGTAAAAGTATTTGCTCCCTGTAAACCTTTTCACTTTTTGTCACGTTACAAACGTTGGGATTTTAAAGACCAGCACAAAATGCACAGTTATAAAGTAGAAGGAAACACTGATCTAATAAGCATGATATGCATTTGTATCAACCGCCTCTGAGGCAATACGTTGTAGGGTTGTCAAAATAATCAGTGACTCAATATAACTGTCACAAAAAATTCATTCAATTGGTTTGTGTCAAAGTGGATACAAACTGACTCTTGCACCTTTGTCCAAATTGTCTAACTTCTTCCGGAAGCCTGGCTTCCTAACCACTCGGCCATCACTTCTATAAGATGCACACAAAAAACATTGTTCGGAACTTTCTCTATTGCATTGAACAGGGCGTGAAGATGCGCGTGCCTTTATTCCTTCATTGTCCCACAACAATAAAGGAATTTCCCTTTTTATTGTCGTGGGACAATTTACTATTAGACCTCAAAAGCCCACTGAGCATTCAACTTGGGGGAATTTCACTTTCCAAACCTCACCTGTGAGGTTACTTCATCAGGATTGTGAGCTAGCGTTTAGTCAGTCAGACAGTCTGCACTGCAAAAAGGGAACTAGTCAGTAAGATTTTCTGGAAATGATTGTATTTGTCCTTGATTTAAGCAGGTAAATAAGAGTATTTGCCACTGAAATAAGAATTATGTACTTAAAATATGAACAACTCATCTACATCATATTTCATGTGCAGTAGATCTAATTATCTTATTTTAGGAGTAAAAATACACATTCAATTTAATTCCATTCCATTAAAGCTTTTACCGAGTTTATGGGGAATATTTGCAAGTGCATTAGGAAAATCTTGGCTCGACGTTTTCACCATTTAAAGTTAATTCTAAACTTTTTCACCACAGTTCTGTAATTAGACTGTTTCAGTACTAATGATCACATGGAGCCTTTTCATTTTCCTTGTACACAGAAAACACATTTCCCTAAGACTGACTTTTCAGCCATGGCTGAGGAAAAAAGTATACTTACAAAGCTCAATCAATCAATAAAATGTTAAACAGAAGAACAGTTCTCCTTCCTTTTTGCATTCTAGCCTATCATGTAGGTTAATACTACAGTCATTACAGCCTCCCAACCAATCACAAACATAGACCCAGGAACGCTCCGCCTTCAAGGTCCGCCCCCTTCAAAGATTTCAGAAATCATGTGTTATTTTTTCTTTTTTTTTAAAATTGCAGTTTTGGTAAAAAGTTGGTTGAATAGAGGATTTTGTTTCAATCCAGTGTATGTGTGTTCTGTTTCTAAAAATAGGTCGCTAAGCAACGGCATAAAATGGCCACGGCTGCGCTTAAAATATGTTTTTAATTTCTTTAATTATTGATTTCTATCAATATGATTTCTATTCTATCGATATGCTTGCTTCTCTAGATTGCCCAGCCCTATGAGAGTGGTAAAGACCCAAACCGTTACACACATAGTAGCAAAACAAGCTGATCTAATCTAAAATTGGTTATAAAGCAGCATAGGAAGAGCTTTATCAGAAGTGGTAAGAAGTTTTATTCAAATTAGGGGAATTCAGAGGAGCCCTCGCTGGCCAATTTCATCCGTGCTGACATGGCACAGAACTTTTACAGGAGCACAACTTTGTTAAATGCTATGTTGTTACTGTTTATTATGTCACTGAAAACAGTAAACTCATATTTTTGGCAGTCTTTCAGAGGTGCGTTTAATGGCCGTATTTATGGGTACAAACAAGAATTATGACTTGTTCCCATCACTTTTAGCGTAAATCAAGTTTAAAACAACCCACTGTATGTAAAGCAATAGGCTTTTATTTAGTTAAGCAAAGTGTTTTTAAACCTTTTATTTGAAAACTATCCCTATGGGCTTTAGATTCAGATTGTATTTCTGTTCTTCACATCTTTCTGTGTGCAACGGGTGAACATGCTACATTTTTCTGTCTCTAGCTCTTCTTTTATTTCTGTTTAGCTGCCATGAACACACCAACGATTCTTAATGATTGTTTACAATACTGCGCACAGCCTTTTTGGATGTGTGACATCATCTTTTTCTTCTCTTGTTTACTGCAACTCTACTGGTTATGTTGAGTAACTGCCCTCCTGTGTTTTTAGAGAATACTGCACCTGCATCCATGTCAAGTATAAAAACGTCTACAGCCTTTCCACGGGCTCGTGCCCAGTCTGCACAGTCCTAGGCGACAACCCAACGTGCAAGTCTAACTCAGGCTTTAACAAAAATAAAACATATTAACAATCGAAAGCAAACAGTATATAACATTTAAATATAACAATTAAAAAAACAATCTTAACACTTTAATGTTCGTGCACTTTATGTAGCAGCCTGAGACCGTTGTAGTGCAAATGACCTTCCTGAGAACATCTTCTGTTTGATTTGTAGATTACCATATTTGTTTAGATCTAATTTTTTATAACTCGCTACGGAATATAAGTCGCATCAGTCAAAAAATGCGTCATTAAGAGGAAAAAAACATATATGTTGCACCGCACTATAAATCACATTTATCTAGACATTTATTTCACAAAATCCAAGACTAAAAACTGACATTTAATCTGATAAGGCAACTTATTCAACTACACAACTGCATTCATAACATGGAGCATACCTGGGAGGTTGAATGGGGTAAATTAGCTTAACAAGGTGTGTGTGTGTATATATATATATATATATATATATATATATATATATATATATATATATATATATATATATATATATCTATATATATATATCTATATCTATATATATATCTATCTATATATATATCTATATATATATATATATATATACACAAAGTAATTTTATGACAATTTTTGTAAGTAACTTTGTCCTCCCTCTCTGCTCGTCAGGTGTGCTTTAACTGCAGGAAGCCTGGTCACGGTCTGGCTGACTGTCCCGAAGCCGACAGAGATGAGGAGATGGGCCGAGGTATCTGCTTCCGCTGTGGCTCCACAGAACACGAGATCCATAAATGCAGAGCCAAAGTGGACCCGGCTCTGGGTGAGGCCCTCAGCTGGACTAAGGACGACTTTACATTTGCATGTATAGCTGTTGTAATTGTGCTATCTCCCTCAGGTGAATACCCATACGCCAAGTGCTTCATCTGTGGTCAGACTGGACACCTATCGCGCTCCTGCCCTGACAACCCCAAAGGACTCTATGCACAGGGTACACACACACACACACACACACACACACACACACACACACACACACACACACACACACACACACACACACACACACATTATTGCTTTGAATTACTCTGCATTCCTTGCTGCAACACCTCCCACCCCTTCAATGTCTGTCAATAGAAGGTCCAGATCAACTCACAGCACTATTTTGTTCATGAAAAGATAATTTACTGCTCTGCATTATAATATTTGTATCTGTACATAGAACGGACGTCTTTCAACTGTCCAAAAGTTACAGCAACAAGTTTAACAGGAACACATACTTGCACATGTAAAACTAAGTAAAAAATGAAACACTTGTCATTTATTAGTTGTTGTTTTTTTTTATCTTTTCATGTTTTTGTGTCTGCAAATTGCATCATGCACAATGGGATTGTTACTTTTGGGCACTTGTTAAGATAAATTCTCATTGCCATTACAAGACAAAATAATCAAATGGAGCAATCTTCCAGCTGTAGCAGCAATCAATCATACAATAGAAGAGATTCTGCATTTCTAGCTCAATGACCACAGTTTAGGGGTTGGTGATGTGCCTGTCTGCTGATTATGCAGGTATAAGTAGAGATTTTCACACCTATACACTACATTTTTTACTATTTAGCTAATCGTTACTTCCATGCTGTTTTTTCTGATAAACTGAACTGATGACCTGTGTTTGCAGGAGGCTGTTGTCGGGTGTGTGGTTCGGTGGAACATTTCCAGAAGGACTGTCCAGAGCACCAGGCAGCAAGTGAGTGTGTTTTGCTGTTTAACGAGCTCATGAACTACATTTAATGTATGAGGCAGCAACTGATCCTGAAAAAGTTTTCAGTCTCTGAAATCATGAGAAAGATTTCTATTTTTTCCTTTTTCAAATGTTCCTGTAGTACACAGAAGAACAATTAAACACTGCAGAAGTTTTAAAGGCGTTCATTAATAAATACATTGTGTGTTTAAAAAAGAGCGAGTATTTATTGTGTGGATCCCTCTGGTATGCTGGATATCAGCTTCTGCTCCAAACTCTGACCCATTCTTGTTATCCTAGTGCTTGGAGTTTATCACGGCTCATTGGCTCATTTCTTCTCACGCTTCTGAAGAACTGGGGCCTTGTGTGAAAGAGTGCGCAGCTCTCCTACTAAAGGTTGACGGTAGGGAGAGAGTTGGGGCACTCCAAAAAATTCTGATGTACAAAACCGTGTGTAGACGGGTCACCGCATGCGTTGCCTTGATAAATGGACACAACTGCACATGTACCTAGGGCCGCCCTGTCCCCGCCCCTAAGTACATATGCAAATCAGTAAACATACCCACCACACAACCATGGCACCAAAGCTGTCAGCCAGAGACATTTTTAGTGAACGACAGGAAACCATCAGCTTCTTGAGTGACGTCAGTACGGCAATAAAGCAACAGCTGTAAATAAAAAGTTTTGCTGCTCATACCTGTTTTGTTCTGCAGTGTTTATCAGCGCCGCCTGGCTGCTGCATTGAGCTTGATTAGAGCTTAATGCAGATCATTATAACGTAACCTATGCCAAATCATTGTATTGACGTGAATATGCCTCCAATACTTGGATGAGGAAGACTGTCACCACACACTTTGTGAAGCACTTGAAATTTGTAAGAAGAGGATGTTAAATAAAAATATGAGTCAGCGATCGTGCATGGAGCCTGCTTTTATTTCCTTCCAGACACAACTATAATAATGAGAACAATTTGTAAGTATTATGATAGTATAGTAGAATCCTGGTTTGAGCAGGGTTGTAGCAATATGAGTGCAGTCTGAGCTCTGATTGTGTTTGGAAATCGGCTGCTTGCTGCAAATTAGAGCCTCGGTTTAGATTAATTTTGTGTTTGAACAACACTAACGTTCTCCCTGGGGGCTGGCTTGGGACGGCTCAGGGATGTAAACTACCCAACCTGTCAGTCAGCTCCCTTTGAGAAGCTCTGGTTGCAAAGACCGCAGCAGAGTTAGAATTTGAAACACCACTGGGCCCAGTTCAAAGCAGGTCAGCGGGATCTCTATAAACAAGCTCCCTTTGATGTACTCCAGCAGCGTCAACGCTGCCATTGTTCCTCAATTACAAGCTCTATTTATGGACATATGTGATTGTCTCCACTTTAGGAATCAAAACACCCGAATTAAGCTGATCCAACCCAGTGTCCTTCTTCAGTGAGAATGAAAAATCTCTTTAGCTGATTCACAAGCATTTAATGCACCTCGGAGCACAGACCGATGCACATTTACATCTATGTGTGTCAGAAACAGAGGATTATTCAGTTCACATCTGCCTGAAGTTGTTTCTATAATTTCGAGGTGTGTTACGTTATTGTATAAGGCTAAATGTGACTCCATTTCTTTGTACAGATTTATACTATAGAAACTCAAACAAATGAAAAAACATCCAGTTTAATGCTCTTTGGGTTAAATAAAACTGAATAGAGTTATATTTCAGACAAAGTGCTTCATCATGCTGAAAGATCCACAGATCGCCAATCTATACTTGAAGTGTTGATGAAAGAGATCTTTTTTTGAAGTATTGGTGACAAATGTTTTTTCATTCAAAAATCGACGTCATACTATTTAAAACTTTCCTTAAAATTGTTCAGATTCTAATGAGAGTTAAGTCTCCCAAGAAGGGAGACTTCGACGAAGAATTACCTTGAAGTTATAGCAATACTTCTATTCAATTATTTTTTTATCAGGAAAAAGCATAATATTCTGGGAAATGAGGTCTAATCAGAGCAATATGTCAACAAATGCCTGATTTATTGGCCATTAAGAAATACTTTTGTACAGTAGTGTTCTGCTGCTTTAAAAAATAGCAAATTCATCATGTTGGAATCATGAAAGTCTTCTAGGGTTTGAATGTGTAAAGAATGACACTGTGTCTAATCCTTCATATTTGTCTGTTTGATTCTTCCAGCTAACTCAATGACTCTGGGTTGGTTGTCCAACAACATGAGCGCAGACCTGGAGGACGTTCACATTCCAGTGAAAAAAGCCAAACCCAAGCAGCCCAAAGTGATAACCTTCTGATGGGACCTGGGAGCTCCTTGGAAAGCTGGACTGCATCAGCTGGAGGACTCGAAGAAAAAGACTCATGAGCCTTTAGAGGCACTGTAGTTTCTCTGTTTTGTATTTGAGACAGAGAAGCTTGTTTAAAATGTTTGCTATGGTGTTAGCTGACATATTGTGCTGGAGATTGATTATCATAAATAAAGCAGTGTCTGAATGCTAGCTGGAGATGTTTCCCCCAATAATCAAGCACAGGTTCAAAGTCTTGCACTGCGGGGCGTGCTTCTGGCCTGAGGTCCTTTGTCTCTCTGTCTCTCTCTGTCTCTCTCTGTCTCTCTCTCTCTCTCTCTCTCTCTCTGTCTCTCTCTCTCTCTCTCTCTCTCTCTCTCTCTCTCTCTCTCTCTCTCTCTCTCTCTCTCTCTCTCTCTCTCTCTCTCTCTCTCTCTCTCTCTCTCTCTCTCTGAGAGAAAATTATCTGACTGGAGGTGTGTACAGATGGTGTTAATGTACATTTGCAAAGCCACTTACCGTATGCATCAGACTATAAGGCACACTTAAAATCCTTAAATGTTTTTCAAAAATTGATGATGCGGCTTAGAATCCAGTGCGCTATATATATATATTACACTACACTGTAGCGGAGCATTACAGTACACTGTGTCGCTACCTGATCGGACCCCTGACCTGTCTACAAGACTGCCTGACTGTAATGTCTAAACTTGAAGTGCATTCATGTAAGGCAGCCACGCCCGGAGTATACCCTAGCAAGTTAATTCAATATAAAAAAAGTTTAGTTTATTTTTTCTTTATGTTAGAAACAGGGCAGTGTCGTCCAACTACTCTGTCCTCCCGGCAGAGACTGATAGCTCTCCCTCAGGAGAGACCGATGTTAAAGAGGAATTACACCAGACGCGTTGCAAAGCAGCATACGCACGTCCTACACTTAGCTTAGTTTTTCATTTTAATCAGTCAATAAATGTACACTAGAAGCATAATACGCACGTTCAATGCGTGTTTTTACGCTACATGACGCCTAAATTACAGGTAAAAGCCAGTAAATTAGAATATTTTGAAAAACTTGATTTATTTCAGTAATTGCGTTCAAAAGGTGTAACTTGTACATTATATTTATTCATTGCACACAGACTGATGCATTCAAATGTTTATTTCATTTAATTTTGATGATTTGAAGCAGCAACAAATGAAAATCCAAAATTCCGTGTGTCACAAAATTAGAATATTGTGTAAGGGTTAAATTTTGAAGACACCTGGTGCCACAAACTAATCAGCTGATTAACTCAAAACACCTGCAAAGGGCTTTAAATGGTCTCCCAGTCCAGTTCTGAAGCCTACACAAACATGGGGAAGACTTCAGATTTGACAGCTGTCCAAAAGGCGACCATCGACACATTGCACAAGGAGGGAAAGACACAAAAGGTTATTGCTGAAGAGGCTGGCTGTTCTCAGAGCTCTGTGTCCAAACACATTAATAGAGAGGCAAAGGGAAGGAAAAACTGTGGTCAGAAAAAGTGTACAAGCGATAGGGATCACCGCGCCCTAGTCAAGATTGTAAAAAAAAAAACATTCAAAAATGTAGGGGAGATTCACAGCTGCTGGAGTCAGAGTTTCAAGATCCACCACCAAGAGACGCTTGAAAGACATGGGTTTCAACTGCCGCATACCTCGTGTCAAGCCACTGTTGACCAAGAAACAGCGCGAAAAGCGTCTCACCTGGGCTGAGGAAAAAAAGAGCTGGACTGCTGCTGAGTGGTCCAAAGTCATGTTTTCTGACGAAAGCAAATTTTGCATTTCCTTTGGAAATCGAGGTCCCAGAGTCTGGAGGAAGACAGGAGAGGCACAGGATCCACGTTGCCTGAAGTCTAGTGTAAAGTTTCCACCATCAGTGATGGTTTGGGGTGCCATGTCATCTGTTGGTGTCGGTCCACTCTGTTCCCTGAGATCCAGGGTCAACGCAGCCGTCTACCAGCAAGTTTTAGAGCACTTCATGCTTCCTGCTGCTGACCTGCTCTGTGGAGATGGAGATTTCAGGTTCCAACAGGACTTGGCGTCTGCACACAGCGCAAAATCTACCCGTGCCTGGTTTACGGACCATGGTATTTCTGTTCTAAATTGGCCAGCCAACTCCCCTGACCTTAGCCCCATAGAAAATCTGTGGGGTATTGTGAAAAGGAAGATGCAGAATGCCAGACCAAAAAACGCAGAAGAGTTGAAGGCCACAATCAGAGCAACCTGGGCTCTCGTAACACCTGAGCAGTGCCAGAAACTCATCGACTCCATGCCACGCCGCATTAATGCAGTAATTGAGGCAAAAGGAGCTCCAACCAAGTATTGAGTATTGTACATGCTCATATTTTTCATTTTCATACTTTTCAGTTGGCCAACATTTCTAAAAAATCCCTTTTTTGTATTAGCCTTAAGTAATATTCTAATTTTGTGACACACGGAATTTTGGATTTTCATTTGTTGCCACTTCAAATCATCAAAATTAAATGAAATAAACATTTGAATGCATCAGTCTGTGTGCAATGAATAAATATAATGTACAAGTTACAGCTTTTGAATGCAATTACTGAAATAAATCAAGTTTTTTAAAATATTCTAATTTACTGGCTTTTACCTGTAGACTGAAGTTCTAAATTCAGTTCTAAATTGAGTCTTTTTGTAAGTTAAGACATGTGGATGTATAATGTCAAGGTTATCCAAAACTTTTAACACCTGGGTGAATCAAAAGCTCTGGATTACACCAAAGGTCCAAAGACCATTTGAAAATTCAACCCTAAGATCTGAAGACAAAGCCGGAGGCTATCAAGAACACCAGGACCACCCTGAAAGAAAACCAGCCTGAGGTGCTAATACGCTCTATGCACCTCGCAGTTCCGCGTTCGCGTGTACTAGGCTACCAACTTCCGGTTCGACTTCCGGTTTATACACAGACAGATATGGCTCTCTTTTATAGTCAGTTGTCTTCAGGACTTACCTCGTCTGACGGTAAATGATGTAGATCGACTCATAAAAAAGTCATGTGCTGCTCCCAACAGCAGGCGGGAAAAGGGATTTAAAATATACATAGGCAGCTATATCGACAACTATGAGGGTAAGTAGTAACGTACTTACTATATTAAACACCTCAGGTGGTGTTCGGGTCATTTCGACCCGGTAAAAATGTATAATTAAACAATGTTAACGCATTGAACTGAAACTTAGTGACTTTGTTCACAAAGGGTATAACTACTTCTCAAATGTTTTTGAGGAAAACTGAAATTAAATGAAAATTTGATCATTTTTGTTGATGAAAGCGGGGCACAACACGCACTTATTCTACACATGCCAGCATGACAAAACCTTTTTTAGCCTACTGTCTATAGACGAAACCTAGTGTATTTAGTAGTTGCCATATCAGCTCTATAGAGAAAAAATGCGATGAAATTCAGAAATCGTAAGATATCACTAAACATTTAAACATAGCAAAATGTTAATTTTTCATCTCTTTTTAGTGTTTATTGAAATTTAGACAAATCTTATACATTAAAAAAATGCCATTATTTTATATGCAAAAGTTAATAATTGTATGTATGTTTAAAATGTATGTTCATCTTTCTCCCTAACAGTGTCAATGAAAGACAAGGTGACAGGAGAGGTCAGCGTGCGGGCAGTCTGTCATAGATCCATGAGGAAAAATGAAAAGCCACATGAATTGAGAGTAGGGTGACTAGGGTCAATGTTAGGGTAATGGTTAGGCTTGCTGATAAGTTGCCCATATCAGCTAATAAGTAGCATTATCTAAATGTGGTTTAGTCTCTGTCTACTGTTTATGGGCATGAATGAGTAGGCCTACATTTTAACATATGTGCCTCTCATCTAGAATACACTATGCTTTTATTAGTTATATTTTCCTCTTACTAACAGTTTAGCTCTTGAGAGATATTTGTCATCTAAGCTTCTATTTCTCCTTAGATGGTATTAAAACACTAGAAACCTGTGATTTCGGCGAGTACCCACTGCTCCTGTGTGGCGGGGTGGGCCTTATGCAACCATTTGGTTGCACTACTGTATCAAACAGCCCACCTTTCTCAATTAAACATCCCTGCTGTACCCCCAGTGCACAGTTGCACAGACACTGAGCAGATCTGGCATAAACCAAGGACCTTGGTAAGTCATCTCTCTGTCATGTGAATTGTACTTATGCACGTGTGTTGCCATGTCAAAACATGTGATGCCATGTCAAAATGTGCCTTTGCTGTCAGGGTGTTAGGCCAGGTCCGGTGGGTGACATGGAGGTCCGCA
The DNA here is from genome assembly GCF_011125445.2 of Fundulus heteroclitus. Lineage (NCBI taxonomy): Eukaryota > Metazoa > Chordata > Actinopteri > Cyprinodontiformes > Fundulidae > Fundulus > Fundulus heteroclitus. Next base: position 761,573 of record NW_023397263.1, read on the forward strand.
AACCCAAAAATTCAACCGCGGTTTGTGTGAGGTGAGATTATATTACCTTTAGTTTATGTGTTAAATATGTACGCTGCATTTTAAACAAAAGTTTTTTCACTTTACCTTTATCAGAAGTTCTCTCTACAAAGCACTGGACGGGGAAATGCCAGATCTAGCCACATTAAGAGTGGCAGAGGTATACAAGCACTTTCCTCCTTTGCTTGCACCTCTAGTGACCACCATGGGCATATCAGCAGAAGACCCATTAGTTCATTCAGCTTATGGGGCTGTCCAGGCAGGGAGTGTGCTGTCATTCCAGCTAAAACCACCAGAAATGCGGGAAATCATCAACCTCCCAGGCGCCCCTCCCCAACCTTCTATTCCCATCCAAAGCTATAGGCTTGAGCCAACCACATGCGCTTATGTGTTCTCAGAGGAGGAACATGTATATATGAAATCGCTACAGGTGTCATTCGACATGGCCCACAGGGTTGAAGCTGCAACACAGGAGCAGAGCTCATGCCAGGAATGGCATCGACTGAGAAAGATGCGAGTCACATCTACACGCTTTCACGAGGCATGCCATGTTCGATGTCATACATCTGCTGAAAATCTGGCACAGAGAATTTTGAGGGGGACTGTCATGACAAAGAACATGAGGAGAGGAATCGATATGGAGCTAGCTGCCGTGACAGAGTACTGCAGTTTAAAAAATGTGAATTATTCACCCTGCGGGTTCATTATACACCCTGATGCTCCATGGCTGGGTTGTTCTCCCGATGGAGTCGTTTTCGATCCTTCTGATAACCCACCGTATGGCCTGCTTGAAATAAAATGCTTCAACATCCAGAGTTCTGTTGACTGTCCCTACCTGAAAATGTCGGATGGTTCTTTGCAGCTTAAGGAGGCAGCACAAGTATTACTGGCAAGTGCAAGGTCAGATCCTCCTAACAGGTTTAGAGTGGTGTGATTTTGTTGTATGTGTGCAGGAGGACATGCTTGTTGAGCGTATATACAAAAATAGCGATGTAATGCGCACCATTAGAGACCGAGCAGATCTGTTTTTTTTTTACCACTACCTACAGAAGTGTTTGCATGTTTAGGTCATTTTTAGATAACCAGTGAAGTATTTCCCAATTTCTACAATTGTACAAATGTTGGTTTATTTAATGACTGTGTGTTACAGTGTGGCCACATACCACTGGTGGTCCAATCAATTATAATATACAGCATTATTGTTATTGTATTCTAATTTGTTATTTACACTTTAAAGAATATTTACATATATACACAAAATAATCATACACACACACACACACACACATATATATATATATATATATATATATATATATATATATATATATATATATATATACACATTAGAATATATACACCTATCACCTATCATGGACATGTATATGTACATATATATATATAGATATATATTGAGATTTGTACAGGCTAGTAAATAAATGTTATGCATTATGAAATTATAATAAAAAATGCATAAGGAAACACTGTCTTAGTTTTGTCTGTTGATCAGAGTTATGAACAGAGTGTGAAATCCATAGTTTTTACAAAAGTATACAATATTTACATTTACCTTAGCTCATTAACAAGGATGAGGGTTTTTAGACTCAGTGGCTCCATGCCTTAACAAGTGGTCCACATTGGTAGTTCACAAGTAAACATGCCACTGTAAACAGTTGGTTTATGCTACCAGAAATGGACAAGGGGATGACTGTATCAAACAACTTATGCTCCTTCACTCGGCGGATAAGACGTTCAACGTGTACCCTGAGCCTGGCCACAGACTGAGTGTGGGTCACTTCATGAGGTAGGTTGTTTTCCTTTGGTCAGGAAAACAGGCCGGTGAATTTTGCATGGCACTAGGTTGTCAATTAAGAAGCCCTTATCCACCATGATGGCCATGTCAGGGGTAGGAAGGTTAATGATCCCTGACTGTTTGAACAACTCCCTGTCACTTATATACCCTGCATATAGTCCAGACACAAATGTTATTGCTCCATGAAGTGCCATTCCTATTAAAGCCTTGAATGTGCAGTGAGACTTATAGTTTGAAAAAAACTCACTTTGTAATAACAAAGAGGAAGGTGTTTGGCAGCGGATCTCAGTACAATCTAGGATAACCTGCGTGTCTCGGAAAAGATGAAATTCCTCTGGCAAATGGGCTCGTACTCTCTCTTTCGGCATCCAAATGCACACTGACCCCAGGACAAAGTACAGGAAGTTGGCCCAGGTTGTTATGATGCGGCTCACCGTGGCCTGATGTACATTGAAGCGATGACCAAGGTCCTTTTGCTTGAGGCCCAAAGCAAGATGCATCATGAACAGGAAGAACTCGTCTATAGCAGGAAGTGCCCGAGTGTTTCCAGCCTCCTTGGTGACTTTGGAGTTGGTGACACGAATCATTCTGTGCGTTGTCGGTTCAATTAGTTCCCAGAAGGCCATCAGGTGGTTGTAGGTTGCAAATCTGTCAAGAAATAAACATGCATTGGTTCTCACATGACATAAAAGGCTTACTCTTAGCTTTATAGATAGTATAGTAATTTCCAGTTTATGAAATAACAATGCTGAACTACAAGTAACTGATACAACAATCTTGTAATACTTCATGAGTCATAAAAATTATGGCCTACTTTTACGTGCATCTAGCTTATACAACAACAGTAATATTTAATAACAACGTGGAATAGTGTTTTCAAGCCAAAGGCAATGCTATTACAAATGCTTATCACAGGCAATATAAGTTTAACTTACCTTGTATAAAAGCGTATGTCCTCATCTGACCCAGCAAATCTCTGGAGACCGAAGCGAAGTGTGATCTTGGTCTGGTTCAACTCCTTCCGTAGATCTTCTAGCTCCCTCGTCAACTCCTCATTTTTATGCAATACGATGTCCACAGCTGCAGCTTCTGGAACTGAACAATAATCGTGTCTACTTCTCTCCACGTCAAAGTCCATATCTTGCTCTACGTCCGAGTCAGGATCAGGGAGCAGTGGTCTCTCTCGCCGTTCCCAAACACTTGACCTCGGCGGCTGCACTTGGAAAGATCCACTCAAACAGTGTAGGGAAAGCCCCTTTTTTCAGACGTCTCAGTCTAGTCCCTTCCATAAAGTCATCGGGTTTGAAATGAACGCTACGCACCTTTGTGTTTTTGTTGACTTGGAAGTCATCCCTCCTGATCTTGACAATCCATTTTTTTCTTAGATCCTCTTCCACGGGAAATTAATGAAAACTCACCGTCGAGTTGTATCTTGCTGACACAACGCACGACGGCACACAACAATGTTCCGATCTAGGTCGCATTAGTTTTTGATATCGGAACACCTTTTTCTCCATAGTTAAGCTGCAAAGATAAGAATAACTAGAATGTTGGTTGTTGTTAATTTTCGCGCGTCAGATCTTATATGGAACCGGAAACTGTTTGCCTAGTAGTAAGTGTAGTCGGAAACACGTCACAATCCCCGCTGCATAGAGCCTATTTACACCAAAACAAGATAAGATAAGATAGGCTTTATTGATCTCACAATGGAGAAATTCACTTGCCACATTGGTTAATACAAGAAGGTGCAGAGTAGGAAAGGTGCATTCAGTTATATACAGTGAATCTTCATATGTATATACAATGGATCAGAAGAATACAAAAAGAAATAGGAATGGGCATATGGTGTGTTATTTAAATTCATAGTGATCTATATATATATATATATAAACATATATACATACTTTTATATATATATATATATATATATATATATATATATATATATATATATACACATACATATATACATATTTTTATATATATATATATATATATATATATATATATATATATATATATATATATATATATACATATACGCCTACATACATACCTACACGTATATATGTGCATATACATACGTGCATACATTTGTACATATATACATACATACATACATGTGTATTGACATATGTTCAGGTGGTGATAGCAGTGATAAACGATGATGCTAATACACTATATATGTATATATATATATATATATATATATATATATATATATATATATATATATATATATATATATATATATATGTGTGTGTGTGTGTGTGTGTGTGTATGCACACACACACATAACCCCTCCCACCCCCCACCCCCCCCAGTCAGTGGGGGAGCCCCCAAATAAAATTATGCTTAGGGCCCCCCAAGAGGCTTGGGCTGGCACTGGTACCAGCCACAGAGGAAAACACAACTTCTGCGATCTCTACAGGGGAGCAGTCTTCAAATGTAATCTAAATCAAAAACAAACTGTCAAACTAGTACAAAACAAACTGTCAAACAAATACAATTGAAAGCTTGCAGTTGTCTACAGAGTAAGAACTGTCTTTGCACCACAATGTGCTTTTGGTGATCAGCGTTTTTAATTAATTTCAAGCTTTTTTATGCATCACAGAGCATCTAAAACTACTAGCTTAAGCAGGCTTATAAGAGCGAATGCGAAGTCATCACATCAGTGACTTTAGTAGGCACCATGCATATTTTTAATAAGAAATAGTACTATGAAGAAACTTTGTTTACAAAAATTAATGTTTCCCTGACTTCATAACTTAAATAAGATGCACATTTCTGAACATATTTGCCAACCAAACACACGCAACGTAAACAACAACAGAGATCGCTGCCACAGGAAACTGCACTGTTTCAATCTTTAAATGAAGAAGTAAAAAGAAGCAAAAGAGCAGTATGAACAGGCATGGAATTAACCTTGGCACTAACAGCATCAAATATGTTTTAACTTACACTATAACAAAAATCTGAAGTCATTACAGACTAGCTTCTGGGACTCTCTTGTTGCAACGCTAATGCTAAAGTTAGCTAACTTATACGTGCGCAAATATTCCAACACTCGACAGCTAGAAATACTTACAACTTACGCTGCACACAAGCTACATAAGACCACCCAAAATATAGTCCTCTTTGCATTGGACAGATCATCATTTTATGTGATTTCACCCTATTCTGAGCTCACTCTCCCTGACGAGTCTTTGTTGGACACTGTGGTTAAAACATTAAAACAGAATCCTAACCTGAAACAATGGCTTTGAAATTATGTTAAAACAATTATATTATAAGTGAAAACGAAACAGTATATGTATGTACAGTATAAAAAAAAACTACCTAGGCCGTTAACATTAGCTCAGCAGTGACCGACTGGTACTTTACTTATCTTCAAAGTTGTCAATGTAATTCAACATATAAAACTTGAAGCCTTTCTCTTTTCTACTCCGTGGAGCAGATGATAAGGTTCGTATAAAGCGGAGGACATCGTTAGTTGTTACCTTTGGAAGGTCCTGAAGGCAGCATGTGTAGAACGCCATTGCTTGCTGTGGGTGAACAGCCGAACCGGAAGTATATTCTCTTACCCATTTCAGTTAGCGGAAGTTGCGTAACAACATCGTGCACATAGCCTATTTGTGGCAGCAGATAAATCATAAATCGGATTCTGTTCTTAGCAAAGTTCCATATTAGCAAAAGCAAAATAATGAAAAGGAAATCACTTTTTTGTCTCTATAAAAATTACCTCAAACTTTATTTTGAAACAATCTGACTCTGGTAATAAAAAGGCTATAAAGACTGTAAGAGCCATAAATGAAAGATAATTTGATGTCCGTTTGTCTGGGTTTAAAACTTTTGTTATGTTATTTGTTTGTGGAGGTATGGGTAAACAGGATGTGGGCGGAGATTGCTAATTGGGCATATTACTCACCTGTTAGTGTCACGGTAAGAGTGGGTGAGCGGGCTGCTGTATTTTTTGTTGACCGCTATGCAGATCGCTGGGATTAACCTTTGTCAAGAAATTTTGGATACGTTATTTGTTTATTTTATTTTTGTCAATAAAGTTTACACATCAGCACTTTTGGATCTCAGCGGATTCCTCTTTTTGTCAACGAGCGCGTCAGACAAGGAACGGCCCGACCTCAGCTTCTCAGCAACTTTCTTTTGGTTTCCTGAAGTTGCTGCAATAAAGACTTTAAATATTGCACTTCCGGTGATAACGGCAGCTAGTAGTGGCACTTCCGGTGGTAGTGGCAGCTAGTAGTGGCACTTCCACTGCCACCTTCATTGGCATGCAGCTGCCATGAAAGTGCCACGGCCGTTGCCGCACTCCTGTTGCTGTTTTTAGGCAAATTATGTATTATAGATGCCTGTTAGTCTATAACTACTTTCAAATAATCATGTTTTATTGATAATATTTACAGCAAACGTTTGTGGCACTTTTGCCACAGCCGGCAGCCACAAAATGTCCCAAAGCAGGAATTGCAGAGAACTGGACCCAAATGCAGACGCTGGTAGAGACAGGTAGGTGAACAATAAACTTTATTTTCACTGGCAAACTGAACTCACAGACAACAAGAGAAACACAGGAACACCAGTCAAGATGAACAGGCTACAACACAGGACAAAACACACAAGAATACATACCCAGCCATCACCGCATCTCAAGACGTGTTAAGATGTGTCTCAAGACACATTTGCTGAGATGTCTTGAGATGTCTTGGTAAGTCAAGACGTGTCTATAGACATGGTCTTAAGATGTCTTGAGATGACTTGAGATGTCTCAAGATGTCTTGGAAATACGAAGATGTCTTAAGATATCTGAAGACGTCTTAGAACTAAAATTTAGTAAAATATCACAATCCACTATTCCTTGATAATAGTTTACAAACTATTTGTTTATATAAAAGAATGACAAACCCTATATGACACACTGAGTATTTAATAATAAAACATAGGGAAATACAGTTCAATGTATTGCAATTATTGCACATACTGTACATGTTAAGAGGGTTGGGTTTGACATCTAGTTACCTGCATGTGTGTGTGTGTGTGTGTGTGTGTGTGTGTGTGTGTGTGTGTGTGTGTGTGTGGGGTAAGGTTACTCTGTATAAGAGTGTAGATATGCATTTCTAAGAAACAATTTGTTCCTTGGATTGTGAATTTTTTTCAACTAATTGACAATACTATTCACATTGGTGGCAGCAGGCTTTGTCCTGATCCCTGGTTTTCAATTGGCTCCCAGAAACATTTGTGGTGGAGGAACAGGAGGGTGTCAGTGATGGCTGATGTTGGAAAAAAGATTTTTCCGCCTTCTTGATACTGTTTGCAGCCTGTCAGTGGGTCTTCTGTGCGTTGCAGCAAGAAAGTGGTACCCTTAAACAGGACCAGTGGAATATCTGGGGAGAAACATTGTGCATGTAGCTATGGGATACAAAAATTATCTCTAGTAAAACTGTAACTTAACCTAGTGTTATGCATTATGCTATGAGATTTACATTGCCTGGTTTCTCTATAATCCTGTTTACACATTATATTCAAGATGTAACTACTTTACCAGAGATTGAAGCCCATATAGTTGTGATTTGCACTAGTTGCCTCTCACTGTCATTCACATGGGTTGGGTTGAAGGGGGCTATCTCCACAAATGAGCCAACTCTGAGAGTCTTTACATCAAATCTATGTGTTATGCCATAAGCTGGTTGAATATGCTTATTATTATTATTAATTATAATTTGGTATTATAATTTAAATAATAAATCATTCAACTCAAAATTCCGCTTTAACAAATATAGTTCAAATGGTGGTGATGTTAGCTATAAGCTTATAAGTATTTATACCACTAATGTATTAGTTAATTTGCTGTTATGAACTCATTTATGCTGGAATAAATGATCAGGTCGGACTGTTAACCGACCAGGTTTATCCAGCAGGCTGTGAGTACCCCAATGTAACTGCAATTAGAGTTTAAATCCTTATTCCTTATCACCATCCAATGATATTGTCTCTGTATTAATGTCAGATGTTAACTCCAAAGGAGGTTAGCTCTGATTTCTGAATAACCATGTAACTGTGAATTGGACTGAACACAAAACAATGTCTATTCCGCAGTGGTTGGTTTTATTGAACCAAAAGCAATTCCCTGTTACAGTAATTCTCTGATTCAAACAACTTTGGAATTCTTACTCATTACTAAACTAAAACATGCAAAAATATATATGTAGAAATAAAGAACAAAACAAAAATAAACAATGGATTAAAATGAGCGGTTAGCAGATCTTAACTTAACTCAAAGTTGTTTAACACCGCCCTCGAAACACCGGCATTTCACGTATCAGCATTGACAGACAGAACAGCTTCGGGAATCTCACTGGACGCTTTGATGTCTTACACAAAGCTAGTTCAGCTAAGCTACCTACAGTTCAGATACACGTCACCCTCCCAAGATGGCTGCTACGATGACGTATGAGGGGAGGTCCTAATGACGTAACCACGCTTACGCTGATGGGGTAATGCCTCGCTTCGAGGGGCGCAGCTAACTGGGAGTTTAAAGCAAAGCCCGCGACTTGAGCTCGGACAAAGAAATTAAACTAATAAGAAGAAGCGAAAAGAGAGAGGGGGGGGGGGGAAGCAGGGAAGAAGATGGAAAGGAATGAAGCAATAACCCACGGCGGGGTTCTTGATGGATCACAAATCAACACAGCAAATCAATTGTAAAATGCATGCACATACAAAGAAAATGTTCAGCAAAATAATTCCAACTTCGTCGTGGAATAAAAGCATTAACCAACACCTACAAAGTTCTACGCCTGCCCAGGCACTTCTAAACACCCTGTTGGTGAAACAGAAATAAAAGGGGAAAAACCCCGTTACTTTGAGGTGCCTCGGGGCTGGTCCGGAACGCTCCGAGTGTGGCTTTCTGGACGCGCCTTGACGAGCGCAGTTTTCCGCAGGCTGCAGCGGGACGGGGAAAAAAAACTCCTTCGTTTCTTCCACCGGGTTCAACAGTCGCTTTGTTGGCCAGACAAAGCGGGGTCCTCTTCGATCAGTGGGAGATGCGGCGTCTCTCAGTCTTTTGATCAGAGGGAATTTAAAAGTACTTATTTAAGTCGACCTCCTGTTATAAAAGCAGGGAATAACCGTTGCGTCGAAAAATCTCGGTCCAGCGAGCAATCGAACACGTGGCGGGGAATCACCCCAACGGAATCAGCTGTGTGCGTGTCTCCTCGGGTTGGCTAAAAGCCAGGGAAGAAGGAAGATTTTCGTGTGTGATCGGCTTTTATAGCCATCACCATAGCAACCTTATCTTGATCGGCGGCCATTTTGCCGTGTTGCGTGATGGGAGTTGGTGGCCATTTTGACCACATTGCATCATGGGTAACGCAGTCCGTTACGTCCCGAATTGATGCCCGCTTTCTGTCACGTCTGAACTGGCACAACATATGAATGAGATTAAATATTTTTAAAACACTTGCATTCATTAAAAAGGTATATTATAAAAGGCGTATTCCATTTATTTAGATAAATATCCAAGGGTATAATACACAAAATGATGCACAGCTTCTGGGAAATGCTATGCAGTATGTTGTGTTGCTGGTACTATTGCTGCTCTGCGCCATCCTTTTGTGAATTTGGCTGAAAAAATATTCTGAATTCAGTACATTACTACTGCTATTACACAAATGATAAACATTGATAACGTACTTATATTTTTGTGGGGACAGTGTGGTAGTTTGGTGTTTAATGCATCTCTCTGGTTGCCCAGAGAGAGGGTTGTTAATGACGTTGATCACATGTTTTCCCATGTTTTCCCATTATCCAAACCTTGGGAATAAAAGTAAATTATGTTAATGATGTTCCCATACGAGAAGACAGTGCTTACAGTACCTTTACCTCATAATGTATAATTAATATTTATTAATATGTATTTTCCTGTACTGGATTGAGATTAACTACAGGAGTCACACCTTTGGGCCAAGGAAGATCTCTTCCTGTGTCAGGACTCTATCCCCCATTCTCTCCATGAGGTCTGGCTGGCGCATCATTTTTGACACTTTCAGGTGGGATAGCTCTAGCATTTGGTTTCCAATGTGCAACCCTGTTAAGAAATTAATTACAATAAATAAAATAATGTTTTTACCTTTTTTTAGTCATCGTTGATGGAACATCAAAGAATATTTTAATGGCCTGTAAACCGGGGCGTAGCCTAGAAGCCCGGGGACAGATGTATTTTCTGCTGTTTCATCATTTGGTGTTGACAGTGTGCAAAGGGTATCCAACACAGCAATCCTCTTCACCATTGATTTTTCAATACTGACACCATTTTTGTGAGCGATAACTGAAGTACAACAAAAATATCAAGACTGAGCTTCAAACACCTTCAGGACCTAGTATATGAAATGTACGGAAGTTTTACCTACCCAAGTCCTTGATCCTCTGGTGGTATCGCTCAAAGCGGTTGCAGTCACCAATCATAGGGTGGCCCAGCATATCAATTTGCTCCCCAATGTGATAGCCACAATGAATGTTGGCCCGGTTTGCCACATTTGCCTTCCAAATCTTAAAAAGATGTAAACAAAAAGTTTTTTAATCTATAAACGTATGGTAGCACTGAAGGCAGAACATAATTCAATGAAAATTACCCTCTCAAATAGTCTGTGATGGTCATTAATTTGGACCTGGAGTTGCTTTGCCTCCTCATCAGTCAGACTTGCTGATCGGATTGAAGACAAATAGCCACTGAGCAAGTTGTTGGCTTTGGTGACAAGGCCGCAATTGTTGTGGCCAATGTATTCAACTAAAGCTGCTGTAAATGCCTCAGGGCAACACAAAACATCTCTGGTTATTATGGGCCAAATCTGAATAAGATGTAGCACCTCACATCCAGTGGCACATGCCAAATGATGAAGATCTGGGAGCTGAAAGAACAATGTGTTGTGTGATGAATTTCATCGCTTCGTAGCAAAAAGAAAAAGTTATAAGGAATAGATCCATTTTAAAAAAAGAACATTCCCTGAATAACTATAGTTACCTGTTTGAGCCAGTGAGGTCTGTCGATCGTAACAATCAGATCACTAACAAACTTTTGGACTTGAACCTTCATGTTGCCCCAAATCAGACTTATTTGCAGTCTTGCAACACCGAGAGCATCAAGATGGAAGTGATCTATCCTTTTCTGAAACAAATTACAAACCCACCTGTTGCATGTCAAAAAAAGTAAAAAAAAAAACAACTGGACTTTTTTCCGAAGTTTGAAGACGTTTTGCTTCCTATCCAGGAAGCTTTCTCAATTCAAAAAGTCTGAAGTAATGTGGAGTCACAAGCTTTATACTGCTACCCAACAAAGCTTGGGGAGCAGCTGACGTTACACTGTTGCAAATGTATGGCAAAGGCCAATAATTATCGCCCGTACAATTATCGCCGGTACAATAACGCGCGGTTCCAATCCGTCTTTTACGTGAGCGCGCGTTTTTTACGTCACCGCGCGTTCTGGCTGGAAACGCGCGGTTGCGTAAAAAACGCGCGCTCGCGTAAAATACGTGCGGTGGCGTTAATAACGTTTGGTGGCGTTTTTTTGCATATTATATCATCAGGAGGTTGTCTTTTATGTGCTCAGCCACTAGATTTAAAGGTGTTTTACCCAATAAGAGCACTGCAGCACCAGACACAACCAGGAGATCCCTGATCGTTGGGGAAAGGCAGAAAGAAGATGCACCTTTCTTTCTAATCCTGTCTAAATCCTGCTTAGTTCAATAATAAAGTCTGATATTACAAAAAACTCACTCTGCTTGTTCTCCCTACTTATGCCCTTGGTGCAGAAGATAAATGAAATCTTTAACAGAAATGTTATTATTAATTCTGAAAATATTATCATGTGAATAAAAATACAAAGCATACAGAAAATGCAGCTTTATTAAGTGACCTGGTTTATTTTATTTAGCTTTTAAATTCTTTTGAACATTTAGTTCTACTACTTGGCTTGTGCTTTGGTAGTTTCATGTTTAAAGGCATACTATGCAACATTTTTCAGTTAATTAATGTGTTCCATACCATTTTGGATGATTAAATGAGTCATTTCAGGTTGAACAAAGGTTTTCTCAGCCGCCCTGGTGGTCTGTGGGGGAAATACCGGGCTTGCAATTGCAGGAGCACTCGGCCCGCACCCATAGGCTCAGAAGTATCCTGCAAGACCGCGAGAGTCGGTCTTGCTTTACGGCGAAAACTCCATGTGTTTTTGCCCTGCCATTCACTATATGCACGCCCGAAAGCAACAACAAAGAACCGCGTGTTAACGTCAAATAAACATGCAAGCATATCGAGTTTTATTATTATTATTATTATTTATTTATTTATTTATTTATTTATTTATGTTGGCGAGATGCTGCGGCTTGGCGAGGCGGCGCGCCTGGCTTGACGGAGAAACCAGAACAGCTGAGCATCTTTACGACAGTGCACTTTTACTTTCGCCCTCTGGGGGGAGCCTCGCCGGAAAATCAACCCCGGTTGCATAGTATACCTTTAAAATGACAAAAGAAATATGAAAAATTTATGGTCGTCAAGTTGTAGTTACTCTCATATGACAGCAGATGGCAGTGAAAGCCCAAATTCATAAGATTAAATGTTTGAAGTCAATTTTTAAACGTCTGTCTACCACTTTTTTGTGATTAGAATCATCAGTGGCCGGTCTAAACATATTAAATTTCCAAGAATGCAAAGTGAGCATGAAACTATACCATTTTCCAGGGAATAAACAGTATTATGTGACGCTATCCCTGCGTTCAGCAGTTGTTGAGCACTATGTTTTCCACAGGTAACAACAACTACAAATGCAATAAAAGTATTGAAGGAGATTTTTGTTTGTTTGGTTGTTATAATTAGAAAATGAAAAGACGAGTGTGTTTTTACACCTTTTTTTAACTTACAGATTGGCCAGCATGGTGAAACAATATATAAGTGGGTTCAACTCATGTGGTGGTTTCTGGCAGGTGGTGGAAAGACACTGTATGCAGTTTCTCCCTGTGTTTACAAACGTAGGTGAGAAACTTGGGAGAAGCTGCATGCAGTCTCTCTTCACCATAAAATGGAGTCCACCTGGAAGCAACCGCAGGGAGGCTGAAGAGCAGACCATTTTCTGGTGGGATTGGTGGCTGGTTGCTATAGGGTAGGTCACGCGTGACGTCAGCGCTACACCCGGGCACTGTGGTTGGCAAAAAACAGAGCTGCTCTCGTCTACTACATGACAAAACGGGTGATTTAGAGCGTACTTTCAGTTCGTTTATTTTTGGAATCTAAGCAATGCCTACGACTTGTTGTGCTCCCGGTTGCACAGAGAGGCATTCCAAATCGTTGGATGTACGTTTCTGTCGTTTACCGAAGGAGGAAGGACGAAGAAAGAAATGGATATTTTCAATGAAAAGAGCGCAGGCAGACACTCCCAATGGACTGGGGGAGCCATCATACTACGACAGAATTTGCAGTCTACACTTCATCTCCGGTAAATACAACTTAATTCTGCTCTAGTCATTGCTCTACTTAAATAGCGGCGGAGGGGAGGTGGCGATCGCTACACGGGCCGGAGAAGCGGTAGCAGCAGCAGCCGTTGTCTGAAGCAGCAGACAGCGGCTGCTTCAGACAACGGCGGCGGAGCAGGCAGCGGTTGCTCCGCCCGTTCACGGGCTGCCGCAGCAGAAGCCAGCGGCTGCTGTGTAAACACTACACGGGCCGGAGAAGCCGCCGCTGCGGCTACAGCAGCTAGCAGCAGCGACTACAGCAGCTGCTGCTGCTGCTATTACGCCCCCATTCACGGGCGCTAGTACTTCTGTGTTTACGCTGTAATGTCGCCGACACCCCCACCCATTTTAACAAGACAAAAACACCAAAATAATCCGTAGTGAACAACCTACCGGGCAGGTCTTCCTCTGCTGAGACGCGGTTTGTGTGCGACTCCGCTTTGTGCTGTTACACAAACATGTGAACAACCATCCATCCATTTTCTGACCGCTTAATCCCTCATGGCGTTGCGGGGGTTGCTGGAGCCTTTTTCCCGATATAAAATAATTGTAGCCGTCCAGTGGTTTCATGCTTTCGTGCTCTCTCGTGTGTACTGGCCTGCGTGTTTATAAGGCAGCTGTATATGTCGCGGTACGGAACCCTTGGCCAGCATTTCACAGACTCGCTCCATCCCTTCAGGCTTTTGCTGTGTGGATCTGGCAATCTGACACCATCAACCATCAACTTACTCTTAAAACGATCTTGTGATACGTTATCTAAAGAAGAAAAATACGTGGAGAACCCGTCAGTTTCTCTGTTTGCGTCCGCCATTGTGTTCGTCTTTTGCCAACCAGTCCGGCGCGCATGCGCGAAAAACCCGGATCAAAACAATAACAATGAACTGGTCTATTGAAGGTAATTTTACACAACTGTCCTTAATTTGCATTTGAATCAATGGTGAGTGACCTCTCCCTATCCTTCTACAGATGGAGAAGTAGATATCTCCTTTGAGCAAATACTTGTGTTTGTGTCAGGGGCGGATACTATTCCTCCGCTTGGGTCTTCACCAAACCCATCAGTTGAATTTTTTGACCAGGAACCAGGAGAGCAACGCCTGCCATACTCCCCTACCTGCAGCATCACCCTTTTCCTTCCAAGAGGAGTGGAGTGTGAGGAGCAATTTAAAGCCATGATGGAAATCAAGGGCTCACATGGCTTTGGAAAAGTCTGATAAAAAAAAAAACCCTGGTGATAATAAAAGTTTCAAAGGTTATCTGTTTTCTGACCTTTCTTATGGTTCTCTTAGATGTATACTGTAAACCAGTTTAAGGCTTTATATTATGGATTCATTGAACCATACTATACACAACTGCTGTGCACTTAAAGATGGCCCATTGTTTGAGATGCAACATATCCTGCTAAGGAATAAAATTGAAGCATGTGTGCAAATTAAGCATACTCTACAATATAACTGAGGCTGATCCACAGGTCATGAGCACCATAGCAAGAAAAAAACATCAAGTATGGAGCAGTGCAGATTTATTTTTGCTCACACAGCAACATGCTTTGCAAGTTTGCATCAGTCTGATTTTGGAGCAACACTGTGATGATAGACACAGATCCTTCTTGCATAGTAATACATTAAATATGTTAAATGGACTAAATCTAATAAATTTTCTTGGACAAATTGTAACAATTATATTGGTGAAAAAAATAAATGAAGCTTTCAATTGCAACCTGAACAAAAATGGCCTTAAGAAAGCTGGTTGGTAGAACACATGATGTGAAGGACCTGGAGTGTGTTAGGAAAACAGTAATTAGTCCACTCAAGAGTAACTTTGTTCACTCAGCAACTTGCTTTGCACATTTGAAGTCCGACCAGTTATAAGCCATAGCCTTGATCTCCACTACAATAAATCAGTTCATAAACAAGTTAATGAATGATATGTTTATGATGTTTAAAATGGATATAAAGGAGGCAGAACTGAAATTCTCATTGAAACCACTGGACACAAAATAAAGTTATTTGGACAAATTGAAACATTGAAACTATAATTTCATCATCCATATAAAGTGTGTAAATTAAGCAGAGAAGTGTAATTAAGGTGTAATCTGGACAAAAATGGCCTCAAGGATGTGTTTGATAGGTGAGGAGCAGCAGAGCTGGTTGGAGGAACACAGGAGGGAAGATCTTGATGACCTGGGGTGTGTGAAGGATTAGGGAACCAAATATTTGAGCTAGTGCTTACTCCTTGTCAATTTGTAAAACTTAAATTAGTTGGAAATTGTATTTTTTTTGAATATCAGCAAGCCATACAGTATTTGGTGTGACAATTTAATTCAGGATTCTGGCTTCTGGAGCTTTGTTAGACTAACATACAGTCTGCAAAATTAGGTTATAATACAAACAGTAGTACTGAGGCATTTAAAGAAAGACATGGAGATAATAAAACAGTACATACAGACAAAAAAAATTAAACATAGCGTCACATAATACTGTTTATTCCCTGGAAAATGGTATAGTTTCATGCTCACTTTGCATTCTTGGAAATTTAATATGTTTAGACCGGCCACTGATGATTCTAATCACAAAAAAGTGGTAGACAGACGTTTAAAAATTGACTTCAAACATTTAATCTTATGAATTTGGGCTTTCACTGCCATCTGCTGTCATATGAGAGTAACTACAACTTGACGACCATAAGTTTTTCATATTTCTTTTGTCATTTTAAACATGAAACTACCAAAGCACAAGCCAAGTAGTAGAACTAAATGTTGAAAAGAAATTAAAAGCTAAATAAAATAAACCAGGTCACTTAATAAAGCTGCATTTTCTGTATGCTTTGTATTTTTATTCACATATTTTCAGAATTAATAATAACATTTCTGTTGAAGATTTCATCTATCTTCTGCACCAAGGGCATAAGTAGGGAGAACAAGCAGAGTGAGTTTTTTGTAATATCAGACTTTATTATTGAACTAAGCAGGATTTAGATCAGAAAGGAAGGATTTAGATCAGAAAGGAAGGTGCATCTTCTTTCTGCCTTTCCCCAACGATCAGGGATCTCCTGGTTGTGTCTGGTGCTGCAGTGTTCTTATTGGGTAAAACACCTTTAAATCTAGTGGCTGAGCACATAAAAGACAACCTCCTGATGATATAATGTGCAAAAAACGCCACCAAACGTTATTAACGCCACCGCAAGATATGGGAACGAGTCAAGCAGTGAAGAAGAAAATCAAGGTTTGTGGTATCTGTAACTAACTAACTGTCACTGTGTACACAATTTGAAAAAAAATGACACACAATTTTAAGTTATGAGTTAGCAGTAGGCTGCACTTCATGTTAGCTAACATTACAAATAACCTTAGGACAGAGAGTAGCGGCTACAGCTGATCAGCTGACATTGTCCATACGTAGGTAGGTAGCTCACCTGCATTATTACATTAAACTTCAACCTCAGAGCTGTCCTCAGATTGTCCTGACCTGTCCCTGAACATCACACAGGGACAACATTGAGCTGTGTGTGTGATTGCTAACTGAGTTTTATGTTAATAAAACGTGTTAATGTTTTCATCAGGCTGAGCTCCACAAATCATTTTATGCAATGCTATTTAAATACAATACTCATCATTTAGATATTACATTTTTTTACCAATCTATATAATCTGAAGGAATTTTAGTTCCTTGAGATAACATATTTCCTGAATTGGCCCTATATAAATAAAATTAATTGAATTGAATTGAATATTGTAGTGACAGGACAGACCATTTAATATGTATGTGTCAAATATTGCATCTGAACCACTAGAGATCACTTGCTTACTCGCTACTTTTTCATAAGAGATGTAAATGCTTGTTTTTCCTACTGAAAAGTAGATAAGTAATTTTCCTCCAGGATCATTAAAGTATGTCTGATTCTGAACCAGAACAGTCTATATGAATCAGAGCATACTTTAATGCCATTTAAAAAAGTAAAGCATGGACCATGCCAGCTGAAATTCTTTGTAATTTAGGAGAAGACAGGAGCAGAAGGGGACGAGAGGAGAGGACGCCGGGAGACAAGGGGACAAATCCTGGTGCCAAATCTTGATAGGTTTGGCACCAACAAAGGGAGAGTTGTTTGAGGTGAGTGAAAGCGTTGAGTGAGTGATAAAAATAAATTGTGTTTTCAAATGAATATTTTCAGACCAACATATCTTGATTCTGACCTCTTTAGCAGTTTTTATGTCACAGATGACAAAAAGTATTCAGCCTGCCCCAGTATTTTTGAAACTGCAGCCTTTTAAATTTGGGCATGTCATTCTTGCACAGGAGGTTGAAAAATATGTTGGGGTTTAAGCGATACTATGAAATGCATGTTAATATAGAAAATGGAATGGAGAGCTGTCATAGCTCCTGTATAGACTCTTGTCTTTGACTTATCGCATGAGGGTCAGCTGGACGAGAGGATGGGGCATGCTGTCCCTGTCTGGCATGTTCATGCCCCTGCCACCTCAATGCAAGGAATAGGATGATAGGTAAGAGAATAAAAGGAAAATAATGTATGACTTCTAGAGTATATGGTGTTTAAAACAGGGCTTTGAACCGGTTCAAGGAACGAAAACGAAAACCGGGAACTCTTTGTATTTTACAGGGAACAGAAATGAAACCGGAAACGTTATTATTTTTTATGTTCTGGAACTGGAACACTTATTTAAAAATAATGGTAATGGGTAATACCGGTTTATTTTGTTCCTCAAAGTTTTTGTTGCCTAATTAACTAAAAAAAAAAAGTAATTATTTTCCTGCCCACGTTACCATGACGGCTGAGGTTCACTTCCTGTGTGACATCACATCACACATTTGCTGACTGAATGGAGAGAGAGCGGTGTCTCCACTAGAGCTACACATCTTAAATAAGAGGTAAATTACAATCCATCGTTAAGAAAAACGCTCATTCCAAACACAATATCAATAGCTATATTTGTCAAACGAAAGGAACGGAATTAACCGTTCCGGGAACAGTATTTTTTTGTTCTAACCGGTTCGGGAACGTCAATTTATTGGTGGAACTCATAACCAGAAACGTTATAATTCAGTTTCTGTTCGGAACGAACCGATTGGGAAAAAAAAATCGGTTCAAAGCCCTGGTTTAAAACCCTCTGTATCGTTGTTTATTTGTTTTTTTTCAGCCAATGAGGGTGGACAGAAGAGGGCACTGGAGAAGAGCAAGGCTCTCTATCTACATAAAAGATACCCCTCCACAGAAGAGAAGACCGAACTGCTGGTAACAGGCCTGCAGATCAAAACCATTAATAAATGGTTCATTAACTATAGGTATGAAAAGTTAATAATGTAGTATTTGTATATAGGTGTTCTAATTGCAAAGCTCTGCACATTACATCTTTCTTTACCATGTCATGATCTTATGCTATATCTCTTCTGTATGCAGATAAGAGACTTGCTGTACTGTCATCACAAAGATTTATCAAAGTCTTGTGGTTCCCCCACATACTCAGGGTCTCTTAATATATTTACATTTTTGTTTTTCTAATTGCAGGTACACTATGTTTGTAGAACTCCGGAGACAGGCAAGGAAATTAACATGTGAGAGTACGGAGGAAGATGTGGACAGACAGGTGACAAGGGGTACAAGAATTGCCTTCGCCCATGTCCTTAGCAGTGGGAGAGAGCTGAACGAGTCCTGCAAAGACACTGTGACCGTATACCTGCAGGCCTGGCTTAAGGCCCTAAAGGAGGGACAGGATACACAGGCTAAGGCTACCAAGGCAGTCCAGGACATGGAGGGTGCATAGTATCATCAAACGTTGTTTTGAGCACTGTGTGTGTACTTTGTTTGACATTGTTCATTTTATCAGATAGTTATTGGCATTTTTGCTGCATCATACATTAAAATAAATTGACATGTCTTTATGTTGTGTGATTTTTTTTCCCCCTATAAATTGCAAAAAAAATTCATTAATCTTATTATTGCCATTTTTACTGTGTCAGTGTGTGTGTGTGTGAGTGGGTGAATGTGAAGCACTATAAAGTGTATTGGGTAATGTACAGTACCATTGAAAGCCTGTATGGCCTGCTACCTGGGGTTAGTATGGTACTATTATCAATATTACAGCTAAATGTGTTCCTTTCTTCTTCTTTTTTTTTTTTTTTTTTTTTGCATTGTAATACATTTAACCAGATGCCACAACCTAAGACTTTAAGTCTTCACTAATACTTTTTTAGTATATTTGCTCCTGCAGGAGTTACTTCATCATATGAAATCTGGAGAAAAAACATTTTTACCATAGTCGTGTTTTGCAAATAAAATAAAAAAGTAGGTATTTTGCATCAAATGAATACAAAGGCAGAATCAGAAATAAGTGTAGGTTTGTGTGTATAACTGTAGCCACCAACTGCACACTGCGTGCAGAGTGTATGTGTAATTATTATTTAAAACTCCAATAACACTATATAAGATTTTACATGAAAATAAGTACGCAAAATTATAACCATAAAACTCCTGTTGAAACAAGATAGCTTAACAATGCTTTAATTTTAAGACAGGCTGCAAAGGGTGTCTTAAGCCATCTTAAGATTTGAATGTCTTAAGACAAAAAAACGATGTCTTAAGACATCTCAAGACACTCAATGTCTTCAAGACACAAAATACTGTCTGAGAGCATCCCATTTCCTGCGATTGCATGTCTTAAGACATGGGTGCATGTCTTCAGATTTTTGTCTTAAGATGTCCTAAGACGTCTTAATGTGCACAAATGTCTTTAGACGTCTTAATTCTACTTATTGAGACATCTTGAGACGCTGTGATGGCTGGGTATTACAGAGATACATTCTGGGAAAGCGGTCAGTCTTAAGAACGCACAAGTCTGCTCCATAGACATTATATATGTAGATATCTCATTGGGTGGGGTCTGCCTATGCTGTGGATGAGTCAGAGCGTCCGCCATGTTGAATGTGGCAAATCTGCCGTTAGACTCAAACAGTATCAGAGGGACTTTAATCTCAGAATATACTTTATATTCGTAATAATTTTATTTTTGAAAGATTACGGGTTTATTTTTGTATCCCTTTCGCTTCTTTCTCCTGACTTTATTCTCGTAAAGAATACAAATAATTAAAACATCTAACCTGGCCCTATTACTCCAGGACTGAAATAGTTCTGCAAACTGTGACTATTCTGGAAATGTTCCCCTTTAATTCTCATAATATGACATTTCTCTCATAATATTACCACTTTTGTCTTTTTTTTAACTTTATTGTCCTAGGACTTTTTTGTCATATTAGTAATTTTATCTCTTCAATACTTAAAAATCCATAGAAGAAAAAAGTCTGTTCCTAATATTATATTCATAACACATACATAACACACACACACACAAACACCACACACACATTCTGACATTTGTGGCTTATTTAGCTCCACCAAAAAAATCTTACCTTGTTAGGATCATGCTTTCTAGACACTCTAGGAACATTAAAATGACATACATAAATCAGAAAAAAATTTAACAAAATTATCATAACTTCAAATATTGAAAAAATAAAAACTTTTTTATATATTATTACTGCACTTGTTAGGTCCAATATAAACTTTACTTTAAACATGAATACTGCCAGATACTCAACTTCTGAAACTTCCTCTGCCCAACTAATGGTAGCATTTTCAAAATGGATAAGCTTTTGCGATGAATAGAGCAAAATTGACATCCAAAAATCGTACAAAAATTTGTCCAAGGACTGGGAAATGTGAAATGGTAATAATAATAGTGCGCAATACTCGATGTGCAATATCCACTGTGCATCATAATAACAATAATAATCTGAACTTTTTGTAAAATAATCCACTCTATATCATAATATCATAACAATGTGCAATTTTATTTTTACGAGCCCATTTACAACTGCTGATACTGGTGGTATTACCTGCTATTGTATGTCCCTGTTGTCTTTCTTCTTTTTGTATCTTGCTTGCTGCTGTAACATATGAATGTCCCCATAAAGGGACAATATAATTAATCTAATCCACGTAGCCCCCTCCTATGTCTTGCAGTAGCTGTTTTTTTTACCTTACTGAGTGCCGGTATGGGTGAAAATGAGGGGTAGGGTTAGGGTTAGTCTTTGTCTTGAAGCAGCTGTTTTTTGACCGTACTGAGTGCCGGTATGGGAGAAAATGAGGGTTAAGTTTAGGGTTAGTCTTTGTCTTGCAGCAGCTGTTTTTTGACCGTACTGAGTGCCGGTATGGGAAAAAATGAGGGGTAGGGTTAGGGTTAGTCTTTGTCTTGCAGCAGCTGTTTTTTTGTCCTTACTGGAACAAACAGACTGTACTTTAATCTACTTCAGTCAAAACTGTGTCACAAATTTGAGATGATTCTGTTATTTTTCCTATCTTCCTGGACCAAACCATTGCTCCTAGACTTCAGAAACATATATTTAAAAAGGTAACAAAGATATGGTGATGGAAAGTAAAAAAAAAAAAAAATCTGTTATCAGAACCTGGGTGATAGTTGTTATAGGGACTATTTGTATATCATACACATACACACACCGTTTTCCTGATGTTGATAGAACATTGGATGTGTGTGATACCTTATGGTCTCAATAAGAACCATCCTTGGTCCTAATTAGGACCTTTTAATTGATTTACATCTTATGGGGAAACTGCGGGAGGTATATACTTAGGGGGTTTGGTTGAGATTGGAACTGATAGAGCCATATGGAGAATAGGTATAGTCAAATTCTACATATTTTACAAGTTTTACACAGCTATTCAAGAATTTTTGTGTCCTATTACTAAAGCTAGAAAGCTATCCAAACATGCTAGGAACTTCCAACTTCACATCCTCTGAGTCTCAGGCAGAAAATTCTTTTTCATTTAGGGCCAATTTGGAATGTGTTTTTTAATTGGCAGGATCTCAAATATTTTACAGCACTAATGCTAGAGCTGGAGGCCTGAGCAAGGTTGACCCCTGCTCTACATACAGCACATGTAACCTTAGCAGTTCTTCAGGGTGGGGGATGGGTAGGTTCACTTAGGCTATTTCTCCACTGCTTTTTTTCTTCTAGCTAACTACTAGTTTCCAGCCATCTGTCATACTCCGTGGTCTAGGTGCAGGCCTGTTTTCCTTGCTCTCTCTTCTCTGCAGGGTTTGACGGGCAGGTGTGTTTCATCAGAGCTGATTGCCAGCCTTTATAAGGAGCTGGAACCAGGAGGAGGGCGTCAGAAAAAGCTACAGGATGCAATAACAGAAATAGAACAGTGGTCATATAAATGGGGTTTCAAATTCTCAGTAGATAAGACAAGGACAATGTTTTTTACAAAGAAAAGAATTAGTACAGAGATAAAACTAAAAATGTATAATCAAGAATTAGAAAGAGTAAAGCACTAAGTTTTTGGGGTTATGGTTTGATGAGGGGATAACATGGAGTGTACATATACAGAAAATACAGGACAAATGTAGGAAGGCGTTAAATGTTATGAGATGTTTGGTGGGAAGTGATTGGGGGGCTGATAGAAAAGCATTGAAGGCCATTTACTGTGGATTAATTAGGTCAGTACTGGATTATGGTTGTGTGGTGTATGGATCTGCATCGAGTTCATCTTTAAAAAAGTTAGACAACATACAGTTTCAGGCTTTGAGATTATGTACAGGGGCATTTAAAACAACTCCAACAGCAGCACTCCAGGTGGAAATGTGAGAACTGCCATTAGAGCTGAGAAGAACTCAGTTGTCTTTATTGGGCTAATTTAAAAGGTCATAGTGATAATCATCCAGCACAAAGCACTTTAAAGTCTTGTTGGGAAATGGAGAAAAGGGAGAGCTTTGGATGGACAGTTAAACAAAAAGCAACTGAGTTAGAATTAGTTGATTTAATTTTCAGTCCGACAGTACCAATGCCAGCAGTTCCACCTTGGATAGTACCTGAAACAAAAGTAGATTTTAAATTATTAAAAAAGAAAAACAAAGATAGGGAGTTTATTTTGAATTTAGATACAATACAGAAATATATTAACAGTTATTATAGTTTCATTCAGATCTACACAGATGCATCAAAAAAGTTTAGTTAATAAGATAGGAGTATCAGCTATTGTTCCAGAGTTTAAAATTACAATAGGAAAGAGGATCAGTGATAACATATCAATATACACAGGAGAAATGGTAGCAATTTTGTTGGCAGTACAATGGGTAGAGGAAATAAGACCTCTCAGAGTAATAATTTGTTCAGATTTATCTTCATCATTAATCAGTTTACAGAGAAGTCATTCAGATAGTAGACCAGATATTTTAATAGAAATCCAGCAAACATTGTTCAGAATTCAAATGATGGGAATTACAGTTATATTTTTGTGGGTACCAGCACATATGGGAATAAAAGGAAATGAAATGGCAGATAAGGTTGCAAAGGAGGCTACAATTAGAGAAAACATTGATATCTCAATTAAAGTTAGTAAGATGGAAGTAAAGAGCATTATTAAACAGAAGATGAAGGAAAGGTGGCAAAAGCAATGGGAGGAAGAGAGGAAAGGACGGTGGCTGTACATGATTCAGAGGAGAGTGGGAGAAATGAGTTGTGCAGGGAGGAGCAGAAGGGAAGAAACAATCATATCAAGACTTAAGATTTGGGCACACAGGATTAAATGGAACATTATTCAAAATAGGGAAGCATAACACTGGAAGATGTGAGTATTGTGGGGAACAAGAAACAGTTGAGCATATTATGATATACTGTAAGAAATATAAAGAAGAAAGATGGGAAATGGTTAAAAATTTAAAAACGAAAATAATAAAATTTGATTTAATAGAAATGCTTAGAAGTAATTCAAGAGATGAGTGCTATGGGATTATGTTTCATTATCTTAGATTAAGTAATTTAATTGATAGGATTTAATTTTTTAGTTTTTTTATTATTATTATTTTTTTGGGGGGGGGTGTTTGTTTTGTTTTGGTAGTTTGGTTTAATTTATAAGTCATTCTGATCCACACTCCAAACCAGTTGGTGGCGGTAATGCACCGTTTCGTTGCGTGCCAACCGCCAGAAAAAAACATAAAGAAGAAGAAGGGCGTCAGTTCGTTTGCGCTCTTGCGTGGTACAGCTCTACCCTATGTTCTCGCGTGATTTCCTGAAACCAGTTACTAACCTTGTTTTTGTTCTTGTTGCCTCCTTGCTCCAGAAACCCATTCATCTGACCTCAGCCTGGAAACCTCGTCACATTGTCAGAAGCCAACCTGGATCAGTCCACAAGAACCAAACTGAACCCACGGAACCCTGTTTGCCCTCCTGCCTGCGCTCACCTGCCTGTCCACCCTCCAGCCAGCCACAACACCGAGAAGGAACCAGGACTTGCACCGACAACCCGGACGTATGCTCAGTACCTCTCCTCTGCACCAAACCCAAGCTACCGCCTAAGTGAGTTCCCGACCACGTCTCATCTTCTCAATAAACCAAGCTCAAGTTGTTCACCACCTTCTCCATCTTTCTGGCAGAACCCGTGAGACCTTCAAACCTCAGAAAGAACCATCCATCTCCAACCATACAATAAACCTTTTAAAATCTACCTTTTCGTCAGTCATTGCGTTCTTCAGAGTCACATTTACATAGATATGACACCATCAGGTAGTGGCTTCTGGCTAACTGCTAGTTTCCAGTCATCAGCTTCACCTATTGGCTTCTAGCTAACTGCTAGTTTCCAGCCATCAGGTAGTGGCTTCCAGCTAACTGCTAGCCTCCAGCCACCGGCTTCATCTATTGGCTGACAGCTAACTGCTAGTTTCCAGCCACCGGCTTCATCTATTGGCTTCTAGCTAACTGCTAGTTTCCAGCCATCAGGTAGTGGCTTCTAGCTAACTGCTAGCTTCCAGCCACCGGCTTCATCTATTGGCTTCTAGCTAATGGCTAGTTTCCAGCCATCAGGTAGTGGCTTCTAGCTAACTGCTAGCTTCCAGCCATCAGGTAGTGGCTTCTAGCTAACTGCTAGCTTCCAGCCATCAGCTTCACCTATTGGCTTCTAGCTAACTGCTAGCTTCCAGCCACCAGCTTCATCTATTGGCTTCTAGCTAACTGCTAGCTTCCAGCCATCAGGTAGTGGCTTCTAGCTAACTGCTAGCTTCCAGCCACCCGCTTCATCTATTGGCTTCTAGCTAACTGCTAGTTTCCAGCCATCAGGTAGTGGCTTCTAGCTAACTGCTAGCTTCCAGCCACTGGCTTCATCTATTGGCTGACAGCTAACTGCTAGTTTCCAGCTATCAGCTAGTGGCTTCTAGCTAACTGCTAGTTTCCAGCCATCAGCTTAATAAAGTGAAAGCTTGGGATTGTTTAAGAATAAATATAGCATAAATCAAAAATATGCTGTCTTTAAACAAAGTATAATTTGCTACACTTGTGGCAAATGCTAAAAATAAATAAATTTCTGTCTGAAAGGATTGCTAATTATGAGCAGAGTGTAGCCGTCTATCTGGTTATCATAACTTATCAGGTTTGGACTGGCATGTACGTTTCCAGCATGTGGTTGATTTATCCTACGGGGAACAGCTGGCGAGGGACTACACGATGCCATACTGAGCTATCTTACGTTTCACTGGTTGAGTAGTGTTAGCTGCTGCAAGTCCCTCCTGAACCCCTAGTAAATATTTGGGTGATGATACTTGAGATGGTGAAATAGTTTAGACAGATTTCCACCTTTCGGACCACTTTACGTCATTTTTAATCAAAAAATAATTCCACACCACTTGGAAATTGATTCTTAAGCTGTAAAGCAACGTTTGCCTTCACCTGTACAACTTGAGTATTACTGTATGACTCACAAGAGCGTAATCCTCTGCGTGGTGGAATGGCATATTTATGACAGAAATTAGCATATCATGACATAGTTTTTTCCCGTGCAATTTGTTTTACCGGTATATTCATAAACAATATAATATGGCCCAGCCCCAATTAATGCTCCCCAATTTTTTTTCTAGCAGCACCATAGGATAGCTATTGGAAATGCTATCCAGCACCAACAGATGCGGGCCAGTCAGATTAACTAACCTATAGATCCCTTTCTCTGAAAGAGGATGGAGAGTCTTAAGGTCTTATGAGGTTTATGTTATACCAGAAAACACAATCCACAATGTTTATGAGCATAAATAAGATTTTAGTTAGCACATGAGTATATAAAGTTAATAAAGATGCCATATAATGTTTAAGTTTATAAATTACTTCATTTTTGAAAGAGGTAAAAAAAAATTGTGGTGCACTTACAATTACACCATTTAAACAAATGTGCTATATGAAGCAAAATAATGTAAAACATGATACTGAGCAATTACACAAGTTGGCCAGATTTCATACAGTGGGCAAAAACTTTAAGACTTGTAATTACACATGTTGGCCATAGGTGGGACAGTGAGCAAAACATTTTAGTTGCCACACACACTTGCAATTACACGAGTTGGTCAGTGGCAGCATGTGAGCAAAACCCTCATTCATCTAAAATACCTCATTAGGTTCAGGAAGATTTTCCTAGATTTTACCACTAGGGCTACTCTATCCACCCTCCTTATTGGGACCATGATTTTGGTCCTAACTTTTCCTCCTGTCCTAATATGGAAGGTGATTTGCTTACGAATAGTCTCGAGGGTGGTAATACAGGAACACACACGCGCACACACACACACACATATATA
The DNA here is from genome assembly GCF_011125445.2 of Fundulus heteroclitus. NCBI lineage: Eukaryota > Metazoa > Chordata > Actinopteri > Cyprinodontiformes > Fundulidae > Fundulus > Fundulus heteroclitus. Next base: position 788,556 of record NW_023397263.1, read on the forward strand.
TATATATATATATATATATATATATATATATAATTAGTGCTGTCAGTTAAACGCGTTATTAACGGCGTTAACGCAAACCCATTTTAACGCCGACAATTTTTCTGTCGCCGTTAACGCACGTCGCGTCAAAACACACACACCGTTCCCTAATGTTTTTTCCCCCGCCGCACTCTCCGGACTGTGTTTCTTTTACCCTTGGCGCTTTCCATAGTTTCAAGAGTGCTAGAAAACTGTAGCAAAACACACCCGCCCCGAAGGGTTTCTTTTACCCTCGGAAACATGCGACTTTGGGCTTCTTTTTTCTAAAAGCGCTTCTAAATTTCATGAGTCACGGGTTGCTTTTTTTTTTGGGCACGTTTCTGAAAGTGAAATCGCTTATTTGGGCTCTAAAATAAGTGACGAAACAGCGGTTATTATGAGACCTGCCTGCACTGCCCACACTCTGTATCCAGCTGAAATATCCCTCCGCCATAGGAGCCGACGGCAGTAAAGGCAGAGAGAGCAACTCTGCACGTATTTTCTGCAGTTTACGGTGTAATAACCGGTGATAGGTAAGAAAAATGTTTAACATTTGTTGACATAAGTACTGTCAAACGCATGTCTTCCTTTATAATAGCAGCAGGTTTCCTTTCTTGAGTATGATGTGCTTTGATCTCTCATAGGTCTCCATCAAAAATGTCCCTTGTTTGGGACATTTTTATGGCGCACACAACTTATTGATTGTGGCATCAGTAAATATGTTATCGGCCTTATGACCTCTAGAAGAAAGCTGGAAATGTGCATTTACCTGAATTACTTAAGCTTTGTAAACAGAAAAGGCCAGGATGGAATGATCAGACTGTGAAACAGCCCTCTGTATTTCCATTGGCATTAAAACTAATAGTAACCAAATAAATATATCAGACTTTATTTGTAGATAGCAGCAATGCTGTTTCTTCCCATTCAGAAATCGACACCTTTGTTAACGGTGTGACTTCCTCATTGCGTTCTGCATTAGACAATATAGCCCCCTTGAAAAAGAAGGGGATTATTCACAGGAAGCTGGCTCCCTGGTTTAATTCAGAGCTGCGTTCCTTGAAGCACAATGTTAGGAAATTAGAGAGAAAATGGCGCTCTACACACCAAGAGGAATCCTACCTAATCTGGAGGGACAGTCTATTGTTGTATAACAAGACCCTTCGCAGAGTTAGAGCAGCATATTTTTCATCATTAATTGAGGAGAATAAAAATAATCCTAGATTTCTCTTCAGTACAGTTGTCAAACTTACTCAGAGTCATAGCTCCGTTGATCCATCCATTCCCTTAACTCTTAGCAGTAATAACTTTATGGGATTCTACATAAATAAAATTGATGCCATTAAAAATAAAATAATTGGCATCCTCCAAAACATGATTACCTCGTCCTCAGTAAGTGAGAGACCGTTGGAGGAATCTTTAGAACCTGCACAGTGTCTGAAGTGTTTAGAAGCAATAGAGCTTTCTGAACTATCTAAAATTCTAGCTTCATCTAAACCTACCTGTATGTTAGACCCAATCCCAACCAAGTTGTTTAAGGAGATATTCCCTTTGATCAGTGGCACTATTATCAAACAGCATAGGATTAATTTCCACTGTTATACTGATGACACTCAGCTATATTTATCCATAAATCCTGATGAATCCAATCAATTACTTCAACTACAGGCATGTCTTGATGACATCAAAAGATGGATGACTTTAAATTTCCTGCATTTAAATTCTGACAAGACAGAAGTTGTAATCTTTGGTCCAGAGTCCTCAAAAAATAAACTTTTTTATCAATCACTTAATCTGGATGGGATTAACTTGGCCTCTGGTAATAAAGTAAAAAATCTTGGTGTTATTTTCGACCAAGACATGTCATTTAAATCCCATATTAAACAGGTTTCCCGAGTTTCCTTTTTTCACATCAGGAATGTTATGCCATAATATCGCCATGATGAATAGTTGATCTCAGATTGGATCCTGAACAGTAAGGAAGAGGTGACAAAAAGAATTCTGTCCTGCTGCAGACATGGCCGGAAGGACGGCCTCTCTCCCTCTCTCTCTCCTCCTGAAGGGCCCTTTTTCCCTGCAATTTTGGCAACTTTATGTTGCAACCTCTTAGCCACCGAGTTGCTGCAGCGACCCCATGCGCCTGGAGGGAGAATTGCATTAACAAAGGGTTTAAATGATTTTACAGGACAAACCGGTCCTCAGGATATTATTTCAACAAATAATGTTTTGTTCAACTTGGGCTTTGCATTGTGAATGGATTGAAATACATGGCAAATGTTTTAACTCCATTCCATGTTTTTGTTAATCAGATAATCAAAGTATTCTGATTATAACCAACCACTATTGTTTTGTCTTGTTTGTTTTTGCTTGTAAATAGTTCCTTAGCTTAGCTTCTTTCTATCTTCATTTTGCTTAGTAGTTTAGTTAAGTTTCACTAGCCTAGTAGAGAGGATTTATTAATCGAAATATTGTGTTAATTCAGGTAAACAGCATTACATAGTGATGTTCTCTGGATGTTCATTTTATTTCTGTTATTAAATTCTTGGACTTGAAAAGAAGTTGTCACTTCTTTTTATTCTATGTGTGTGCAGGTTTTGCTGTTAAAAAGATCGCCAGTGCTCGAATTCATCCCTTTAAACCATTGTCCTGACATCAGCTTAAGAGCTGATCATCACCAGACAATACTTAACAGACAGAGAGTTATTTATGAAACATTAAATAACTTTAAACAGTGTATAATTGCACAACAGCCAAAATTAGAAACATTCTGTCCAGGAGTGATGCTGAAAAACTAGTCCATGCATTTGTTACTTCAAGGCTGGACAATTGTAATTATTTGCTATTAGGATGTCCACAAAATGCAGTTCAAAATCTTCAGCTGATGAAAATCAACAAGCGAGATCATAATTCTCCAATTTTAGCTTCCCTTCATTGGCTTCCTGTTAAATCAAGAATAGAATTTAAAATTTTACTTCTAACGTATAAAGCCCTTAATAATCAAGCTCCATCATATATCAGAGCTCTGATTACCCCGTATGTTCCTAACAGAGCACTTCGCTCTCAGACTGCAGGTCTGCTGGTGGTTCCTAGAGTCTCTAAAAGTAGAATGGGAGGCAGATCCTTTAGCTATCAGGCCCCTCTCCTGTGGAACCAACTCCCAGTTTTGGTCCGTGAGGCAGACACCCTGTCTACTTTTAAGACTAATCTTAAAACTTTCCTTTTTGACAAAACTTATAACTAGAGTGGCTCATGTTACTCTGAGCTACCTTTATAGTTTTACTGCTATAGGCTTAGGCTACTGGAGGATATCAGAATCTAATTTTCTCACTCTATAGAGTTCTACTGTTCTTCAATTATGCATTATGTGTTGTCATTTCTGCTTTAACTTTCTGTTCTCTCTCTTTTATCTTCATAGTAGGTACACCTGGTCTGGCGTTCTGTTAACTGTGACATCATCCAGAGAAGACGGCTCACCCGCTACTACCATCTAATGTAGAACAGATTACTGGATCAATGTGTGCTTCTGTGCTTTTTTGTCTCTCTTGTTGTGTCTCTGCTCTGTCTTCTGTAACCCCCAGTCGGTCGAGGCAGATGACCGTTCATACTGAGCCCGGTTCTGCCGGAGGTTTTCCTTCCCGTTAATGGGGAGTTTTTCTTCCCACTGTCGCTTCATGCTTGCTCAGTATGAGGGATTGCAGCAAAGCCATGTACAATGCAGACGACTCTCCCTGTGGCTCTACGGTTCCCCAGGAGTGAATGCTGCTTGTCGGGACTTTGATGAAATCAACTGGTTTCCTTATATAGGACATTTTTGACCAATCTGTATAATCTGACCCAATCTGTATAATATGATTGAACTTGATTTTGTAAAATGTCTTGAGATGACATGTTTCATGATTTGGCGCTATATAAATAAAATTGAATTGAATTAAAGTAATTTGCTCATAAAAGAAGGAGAAAACAGCATGTATGAATTTACTTTAGGATGGGTTTTGTCCTAAAATACATGCACTTACCAAGTATAGCGTCAAGCTTTGTGGTATCCAGTTATGGCTTCGACTCCACATCTTTATGAGCCCCTGACTGCCTCCCGGTCAAACTTGAGTTGGACAGTGTTTCTCTACCATACACGAGCACCACCAGATCCCCAATGTACAGTGCTGAGCTTGTGGTACGTAGAGACTTCAGCTTTCGGCTTGGGACATTTACATCATAACCTGGCACAAGGGGCACCTGCGAAGATTTGAATGTTATTCACAAAATATTTACTGTAAAATTGCCTAAAATATTTGTTCATCTACTGTATCTATTTGACACCGGGAGAAAACTTATCCAGAACAAACAAATCAGGAAGCCATGAAAATTTCAAAAAAATTAAAACAACTCCATTAAACAAACAATTAAAGCAATTAAAGATAGTTTACTGAACATAAGTGGCCTTATCTTCCAAGATTTCAAATGAGTATAGGTAAACCGTGTGGACAGTTAATAAACCGGGAAATTGTATGCCAAACGCTTTCATACATGTGTCAATAACAAACAATCTCCATGCATTTTTTTTTTTTTTTTTTTTTTTTTTTTTATATATATATGTTTATTGTTTTCAACAAATTAACAAAACTGCAGGACAGTTATCAAAATACAAAGATATGCAGAACATCGATCAGACTGCAATGACTAATTGGCGTCGGAAGACGCTGGCTTTGAGATCTTCTACAATGACAACATTAGTGAATGAATCCAAACAAGATTGCAGTTACAAATAAATTCCAGAGTACAGCTGCCCAACTATAACTTATGTAACCATAAAAACAACAAAAACAGCGATACCCTGACCCAACCCACCCCAAGTTATCAAGAATAGAAGATAGAACAGCAAAAAAGATAGATGGGGAAGAAAGAGGAAAAAAAATAAAAATAAATAATAATAATAATAATAATAAAAAAATAAAAAGGGAAGGTTAATTTGTATAACCAAAACAAGTATGATAATTAAATAAAATATTCAGCTCCTCCGCATACTGCTGGAAATGAGTGCGTAAGGGTGTATTAAGTCCCTTGTGTACCAACCGAGAGGCTTTCTGACAGGCAGGGAGGCAGCAGAGCCACACTGCAGACGCCAATCCATCACTACACGTGTCCAGTGGCACCACTCAAAAGTTCAAGGAATGGCCCCCACGTCCCAACATATCTGCGTACATCATTATTGAGAGTGTAGCGTATTTTTTCAAGATGTAAACAAGAAGCCATGTTGTTCAGCCAGCATTTAAAGGAGGGAGGTGAGGCAGACTTCCACTCTGTAAGAATGACACGTTTAGCCACGACCATCCCAAAGGCCAGAGCCTCACGAACAGGCAGGGGCAGAGCAGAGCAGGAGTCAGAGACACCAAACAGAGCAGTGAGACAGTCCGAAGGTATCTGATGTTTGTACGCCGTTTGGTAAAGATTAAATATGTCAGACCAAAAGGTTGTTAAACGATGGCAGTGCCAGAATTGATGTCCAAGGGTAGCCTTGGGGTGTCCACATCGGTCACATGAACTTGGATGACTAGGGAATATTTTATTTAACCTTGCTTTAGAGTAGTGCAGGCGATGCACCACTTTAAACTGGATTAGTTGCAATCTGGCATTAATAGAGCAGTTTTTTATTCCTAACAGCACACGAACCCAAAGCGCAGTGGAAATAGTAACTCCCAAATCAATTGACCAGGCATCTCTGATATGAGTAGATGATGTTGGCATAGAGAAAACATTTACAAACAGTGAGATTAGACATCTGGAAGTGGGAGGTTTTATAAGAAGATCATAAAAAATATGCTGCGCTGAAAGCTGATTTGTGCTCAAAGCAAGTTGGTTTGCGAAACTCCTAGCCTGCAAATAACGAAAAAAATCATTTGGGGACAAATTGAATTTAGACTGTAACTGAGGGTATGATGAAATCTGTTTATTGGTAAAAAGATCCTTGAGAGAGGAGAGACCCCTGGCTGACCAGAGTTTGAAGGCGGGATCAGAGAGGCCTGGCTTAAAGCAGGGGTTATTACACAAAGGGGCATAAATGGACAGATCTGGGAGTTTCAGGACCCTCTTTATTTGTGTCAAAATCTTAACTGAGTTCCTGAGTATGAAGTCAGACATGATCCTCTTTAGGGGGATTTCTGGTTTAGAGAATAGTATTGCAGGTAATGAGGCAGAAGTTTGTAGCAACAAGTTATAAGATTCAATCTGAGGCCAGCCAGGGAGAGAAACGGAAGGAGTCCCCGCCCCGGCAGAGCCTGAGGTCCAGAATGTCCAAGCCCTCGCATTGCAGGCCCAATAATAGTGCCGAAATATCGGAAGGCCAAAGCCACCCTCACATCTAGCTTTCTGTAAATGCGCTTTAGAGATTCGGGAAGGCTTGTATGCCCAAATGAATGGCATAATAATTGAATCCAATGTATTAAAAAAGGAAGAAGGAATGAAAATTGGGATATTTTGGAAGAGATAAATAAACTTAGGAAGGACAACCATTTTGATAATATTAATTCGACCAATTAATGAGAGTGGGAGTAGCCGCCAGCTGTCGATCCAATTTCTTAGCTTAGAGAGTAACTCTAAATAATTTAATTGGAAAAGTAGCTTGGAGTTTACAGGAATTTTGATACCAAGATACATAAAGTGGTCATGGGAGATTTTTAATGGTAAACTATTCAGGAAACCAGAGTGAAGACCATCAGACAGAGGGACAAAGGCAGACTTAGTCCAGTTGATTGTGAAACCAGAGAGCTGTCCAAAGCTCTGCAGCACCTCAAGAAGCGGTGGAAAAGAGGCACTAGCATCAAGCAACGTCAAGACTACATCGTCTGCATATAAACCTATGACGTGCTCTGATGTACCGCATGTGATACCTGTGATAAGTTGATTAGACCTAATGGCAACAGCCAAGGGTTCCAAAGCCAAAGCAAAAAGCATGGGAGACAGGCAGCAGCCCTGCCTAGTACCACGTTTCAGTAGAAAGGCGGGTGATCTATCTCTATTGGTCAACACCTGAGACCTGGGTTGAGTGTAAAGCATTTCTATCAGAGACAGAAAACCTGTGCCAAAGCCAAATCTTCTGAGAACAGCGAACATGTATCCCCACTCCACCTGATCAAAAGCCTGCTGAGCATCCAAAGATATGATTGCAGAGTTGGGGAAAGCATGAGAGTACATAATATTAAGTAGTCTCCTTGTGTTGGAGAAAGAGAATCTTTCTGGAATGAATCCAGATTGATCTGGATGTACCAGACCACCAATGTGTGAGGACAATCGGTTGGCTAAGACCTTAGCAATAATTTTCTGATCAGAGTTAAGCAGGCTCAAGGGGCGATATGATGCCACGTTGGTAGGGTCTTTATCTTTTTTGAGTAAAAGACAAATATTAGCATCATATAAAGACTCAGGAAAATGGCCAACCTCCACGGAAGACCTGACCATACGCAGTAAAAGTGGTGACACTATATCAATATGAGACTTGTAAAACTCAATACCAAAGCCGTCAGGGCCGCTTGCCTTTCCACTAGGAAAAGAGCGAATTGCTGTCCTTATCTCCTCAAGAGTCACCTCACCATCTAGTTCCAGCCTGGCAGCATCTGCAAGAGTTGGAATGTCCAATGGCTCAAGAAAGCGTGTAATATCCTCTGTAGATGCAGTTGTATTGGAGGCATAAAGTTTATTGTAGTATTGAAAGAAAGTTTTGTTTATTAGCTTATGATCTGTCAGAAGCTCGCCTGATGGAGAAAGTATCTTATTAATGGCTCGCTCAGCCTGCATCCCCTTCAACTGCCTAGATAGTATTTTATCTGCCTTGTCCCCCAATTCAAAATACTTCTGACGGAGCCTCTGGATATCATCCATAACCCGCTCACCCAAAATACAGTTATATTCATACTTTAGGTTCACAATAGAGGTAAATATGTGGTCAGAATTGGAGCTATGGAATGCATCTTCCAGTGTGGCCAGCTGCCTCTCAATTTCAGCCAGACGGTTACGTCTGAGCTTTTTAACATTAGATTGGTATGATATAATATCACCTCTTATGACAACCTTGAAAGATTCCCATAGAGTAGAATCAGAGACAGCGCCATTGTCATTGTAGGCCAAAAAATCTACAATCTTATTAGAGACAAATTTGCAAAAGGAGCTGTCCAAGTTTAAGGAGGGATTAAGTTTCCAATTGTATTGTGCTCTTTGAGTATCAAAGTTAAATTCAACTGACAACGGTGCATGATCAGAAATGAGAATAGGGTGGTAGGTGGATTTGAAAACACGGGGTAATAAGTTTGAATCAACCAGAAAATAATCAATTCTTGTTGAGGATTTGTGTACCGAAGAAAAAAAGGAGTATTGGCACTCTGTGGGATGTAGATGCCGCCAGACATCGACCAGATCCAAAGATGTTGCTAATTTGGTTATAACCGATGTGGACTGCAATGGTGGAGCAGGTTTAGGAGAAGACCTGTCTAGGATAGGGTCGAGGTAGCAATTAAAATCACCGCCAACAACGATCCTATGTTCGCTGTATTCCGCTACGAGATTAAATACTCTTTTGTAGAAGTCTGGACAGTCAAAGTTAGGTGCATAGATGTTAAGGAGGGCCAGAGGGACAGAATTAATAAAGCCAGTAATAAGAACATATCTCCCGCCTGAATCAGTCACCTGTGACTTAAATATGAAAGGTACAGATTTACGAATGAGAATGGCCACTCCTCTCGCCCTGGAGGTGAAGTTGGATTGATACACCCGCGACACCCATGAAGTCCTCAAACGTCTCTGCTCTGCAGGTGAGATATGTGTCTCCTGCAAGAACACAACATCAGCCGACAGATCCTTTAAGTGAGAAAAAACCTTGCCCCTCTTGAGTGCCCTTCCCATACCTCTGCAGTTCCAGGTAATGAAGGTAATCGGATTCATAGCTGGCATGGAAGGGGCATAATCAAAGAACATTCAGAACGATGGACAAAAAGGTGATGTCTGAGCTGAATAAAAAGGGGGGGGGGGAAGGAAAGGAAGAAAGAAAAGGAAAAAGGAGAAGAAAGAAAAAAAAAAAAAAAAAAAAAGAAAGAAAAAGGCACCCACCCACCCCTCCCTGCCCCATATTCTAAAACCAAATGATCAAATACCGCCCTCAAACCACCCTCCTCCCACTCCCACACTGCAGTGAAAAAACAAACAGTGCTTCCCTTTGAGCTAAGGGAGGCTGCTGGGAACTGACCAGAGCAGCACACCACGAGAACTTCCATAACCACTCCTAGATAGGGAGCAAAAACCCTGGAGATCTCCAAAAAACAAAGAACAGTACAAATAACACACCTGGACAATTATAAGTTTCAGAATCAGGTATATAACGGCTACAAGGGGATGTACAAACCAGAGAATATTCAAACTAGAAAGAAGTTAAGGAAAGGAATAAAGAAAGAAATGTCAATCCAGAATGACCGCTGAGAATATAACATGTAACTGATATACGATTAGGAAAAGAAAAACAAAAAAACACAACCAACGATATTGTGCTTCAAAGTACAAAAATTATCAAACCTATGAGCCTATTTTGAGACATCTGCTGCGGCAGCGATGGAAGCAGTGTAATGTTCAGCCTCTGCCGGAGAGAGAAAAGTCTTAACAGTGTTGTTGTGTACAACCTGCAGCTTGGCTGGATAGCGTAGTGAGCATTTAGCGCCCGCCTCGGTTAGCTTCTTCCTCACGTTATTGTAGGCCATCCGTTGCGCCACAACTTCAGCTGTGTAGTCAGGAAAGATGGACACACGGGCTCCGTTGTACATCAGGGGTGAATGCAGACGGCTGAGTCGCAGAATGTTAGCCACGTCCCTATCGTTGTGGATCTTTGCGATGATAGCACGTGGTCGCTCCTCGGGTGATGGTTTTGGCCTAGGACTGCGGTGGGCGCGATCAATCTTGATGGGCTTGGCAAAATTATCCTTCCCGAGTACCTCCGGTAACAGCCGTGAAATAAAGTCAGTAGGACGACCTTGTTCTACACCTTCCTTGATGCCAAGCACCCTTATATTGCATCTGCGGGACCGACCCTCCAAATCACTTAGCTTCACTCTCAACATGGCGTTAGCTTCCCGGAGTTGATCACAGGAGGCTTCAAGGGCTGAGATGCGGCCATCGGCAGACGACATGGCTTCATCAATGGCGTTGACTCGGCTCTCTAACTTCCGTTGTTGATTTTGCACGGCAGAGAGAGAAGATTCAATAGCGTTGAAACGACCCTCCATTGTCTTCTTAAGGTCATCAATATGATCGAAAAGTTTAGCAACTTGCACCCCCTGGGCTGTGATAGCACCTAGGATAGCTTCGTTGCTAGCTCCGGAACTCAACTGAGCTGCCTCCTTCTGTGCGCCGTCCTTCTTCCCCATTTTGGAACAAGAGTAGAAAAAAAGTATACCCAAGCTCTAAAAATAAAACAATATTGAATAGAGGGCCAGGTGTGTTATGTTAAAAGTGAGGTTTAAGGAGATGACACGGAGCCTCACAAAAAAGCGTCTACTCCATTGCAGCGCTCTAGCGCCCCCCCATCTCCATGCATTTTGAGGTAGATACTGTATCATCATGGTCAGGCAAAACTTGAGGAGAAGTGGGTGGAGAAACCGGTGACTCTGCAGATGGTATGGTTGTTGAACAGGTGGGTACAGCAGTTGATATCTGAACGGTGATTCTTTCAACTACGTCTTTCAGCTGTGTCACTACTGCTGGAAGCTCTAAAAAGAACTTAAAAGAAGGTAACAAATGTTGGTGTCATTAGTGTGTTTTGATACCATTTTAGAAATTTCCATTTGTCATTTGTGATATGAAGAGTGGGATAAAGGCTGGGGTTGATTAATGGGGCTATCAGAAAGGAGGCAGCATGCACAACGCTGTGCTCTATTTTCAATGGCATGCGCCACACAAGGGCGCAAAAGTGCTGCAGCGAGTAAAGCGAAAGGAAGCTAGCGCACAAGCTGCAGTCAAAGTTAAGCAAAGTCAGTAGAACGAAATGTGCGAACACCAGAAAGCAAAATACAGAATGTAGTGCTGTGTATTGACAGAAAACTGTCAAACTCTAAGCCTAAGGCCAGCCTGTAACAGCTATGAAAAGGGACCCTGCTTAAAAGCCTGAACTGCCCGACCTGCTCCATAAACCTGAGGGTTTCCTGCACCCACAGCTTCTTCTTCCTAGCTGCTGTCTTCCTCTGAACTACCAGGGCTAGTGCTAGCGCTAGATTCTCTGCTCAGGAGAGATGCATATTTCTCTATATTTCATATATTGTAAGGTGTATGCAACAAAATTTCACTAAAATTTGTCTAAGTCAAAGTCTTAATATTTTCTGCTGTTAACAACACCATCAATCCAGCACACCCAACGCCAAACAGAGATGAGATCCAACTGCGCCGTGCTGCACTCCAGTTTCTGGGTAGCTGCTCCTCATCTGATGACACCTCATTTGAGTTACTTAACTAAACCAAAACATATATAACATATCAGCATTCTACATTTAGTAAATTTCACACCATAGCTATTACATTGGCCTAAAGTACACCAAATAAAATACAGTCAATATTATTATTATTATATTATTATTTTACCTCTGAATCTTTTTTGTTTGCCAACTGCTTCTTCAGCTCCTCAATCATATGGTTTGCTGAGTCTTTTTCTGGATCGGTTGCTTTCTTGGTTTTCTATGACAATTTTAATTCAGTTTTGTATTGTAATAACAGGTATGTCTAGCATCACTATTAATGAGTTACAGAAGTGACAGAATTAGTCCTTGATGTTCCAAAACAAGTAGCGTAGCGAAATACAGTTTCTGTCGTCTTTTATTTGGCATTTTGTAAAATCCCATTGAATTCTGTTGGAAGACTCTGATATTACTGCACCACCGTCTATGCTTCAGGTTCAAATACGAATCATACATTGCGCAGATATATTTGCTTTTAATAGTCAACAAACTCCACTAACTACTCGCTGAGTTGCACAGTTTTGAAAACGAACGTTAAGGGTTGTTTTAGGACATGTTTGAGTAGCCTACTACAGTATGCCCATTGTCAGCCACCCTGAAAAACGAGTCAGAAAAGTCGAGACAGGACCAATCGTCAAAATTTCGGTGTTCACCACTCTAGTTCATCCAAAACAAAGCAGAAAAGGGCCTTAAAGGGCTAAAAAACGGAATTTTCCTTTAACCTCTAAACCTCAGTTACCTTCACACAACTTGCTGACACTTGTTGACAGCTTGATTCGTGGTCCTGGCTTGACCTCCGACTTGTGCAACTTGGCCATGAGCACCTTTTTTGGCTCTTGCCTTTCCTTAAGTAGGCCACCAGAGCATTGGATGAATAGCACTCTGGTGACCCACACCTTCTAAACAGTTCCTCCCTAGTCACTGTATATGTGCAATATCAGTGGAGATTTTAAGCAGGCATATTGAGTTAAAACAATCTTCAACCTTGGAGAAATGTCAGTAGGTAACACTTTAGGTACAGGACAACACATAAAGGAGACCTTAAAAGGGTTCTACATAAGTCATTCCCAACAGCTTCTTAAATACATGACTCTGTATTCCCAGCTTTGGCCCAGTAAATCTAGGTGGAAGCTCATATTCAAGGTGGCATTAACAAATGGCGATCAAATGACTGTATGTTACTGTACAGTCAATCAGCTTAATGCTACCCACACCCTTTTCTGTGATTGGACCTATCTGAGGCAAAGATTTGAACTTCCATTCCATCCCTGCTTGCAGAGCAAAATCAAATAGCATGCTTGGGGGGAGGGGGGCGCAATGTGTAGACAGTTATTGTTTGGAACTATTTATTCATTAGAAATAATTATGTAAATGTATGAAATATTGATAGTGATGACATTCAATATTACCTTTTGGCCTTGGTCCCATCAGATATTCGGAGAACACTCTCCACTTTGAATAATACTATAGAAGTGAAAACATATTGTTGTTATTTTAATGTGACCTCATTTCATGCCCAAAACTATGCTGACCATAATACAGTATCTTCCTACCTTGTTCCCCCTCTGTGGCCGCTGATTCTAGGCCACCATCTAATGTATTTAAGACAAATCAGAGAACAGCATTCAAGGAACAGTTTTATATGGGGTTCCGTTTGTACCAAAAATAAGCAGATGTAATTTGTCTAGATGTTGTGTTGTTGTTGCATATGTGTTGTCTGCATATGTAGAAGTTGCACACGTATTTGTTGTATATGTAGATGTTGCATATGTCTATGTTGCACATGTCTGTTGTATATGTCTATGTTGCACATGTCTATGTTGCATATGTCTATGTTGCACATGTCTATGTTATATATATCTATGTTGCAGATGTAATATGTCTAGATGTTGTGTTGTTGTTGCATATGTGTTGTCTGCATATGTAGAAGTTGCACATGTATTTGTTGTATATGTAGATGTAGCATATGTCTATGTTGCACATGTCTGTTGTATATGTCTATGTTGCACATATCTATGTTGCATATGTCTATGTTGCACATGTCTGTTGTATATGTCTATGTTGCACATGTCTATGTTGCATATGTCTATGTTGCACATGTCTATGTTGCATATGTCTATGTTGCACATGTCTATGTTATATATATATCTATGTTGCACATGTAGCCGTTGCATATGTCTAGGTTGCACATGTCTATCTGCTATTGTGTTGCTAAGTCACTGTGATCTTGCCAGTTCATGTGCAGTAAACTAACCTACACCTTGCAGTTGTTTTATGATGTTGCCACCTGTTGTTGGTTCACGTAATTGTCTGCACGTCTGTAGCTTCCGTCATTGGTTAATGTCATTGCTCTCAGCTGTTGGTATATGCTGTTGGTCCTTGTCGTTGGTTCATGTCGTTGGTCTTTGTCGTTGGTCTTTGTTGCCTGTTCCCCTCGCCATTACAAACAGTGGAACTTTATTTTCTGTTGTCTAAGTGTTTGTTTAAAAAAATACAAAAATGTTGGTTTATCATTATCAATAGCTCCAAAATGTTTAGATTTCCACGAATCTCGTGGTATTTACTTCAGGCATTAATTAGGACAGCAAAGCAGGAAGGAGGGGGCCTGGCGCAAATAGCTTTGGGATAATAATGAGGGGGGAGAGGTACATTTATAGGCTTAAAACTTTAAAATAAAACCAAAGGGCTCCGCCTATGGCCCGTGAATAAATGTGTGCTCGCACTGGCAGGATTCAAAGTGCTTTACATGGTATCTACTGTCTGGATCGCCGGGTTGTTTAATCGTAGCCTAACCAAAACTTTTTTCAGACACTAGGGGGCGTAATAAGACAATGGACGCTAACTTGGTGCAGTTTTGTCAAGATCATTTATATTATCAACTGACAATAAATAATTATCCTTGGAGGACTAACATTTAAAATGAGAAAAATGCCTCCCATAAATCATGAAAAGGGTTAACTCAAATAAAAGGCCACAATAATATTGCATTTGGACGTTTGCATTTGATGAATATTATCAAAATGCCACCTTTTTAATCAGAGGCTCTGGGATCTCCCTACCACGTTTTAGGATAAATAACATCTGATTTCATACAAAGCATTCAAGCTTTTGAACAAAGTCAGGATTTGCAAAAAGTAAATCTTCCCTTTCACTTTAATATAGTCAGTTGTAATTTTTAATGCTTGATAAAAATTTACTTTTAAAATTCAAGTTCTGAAAAAAAGATAACAGGCAATTTCACAAAAATAAATTTATTTTCAATAAACACATGGTACAAAACCATACCATAAATCCACTCCCATAAGTTAAATTATGTCAAAAGAAAAGAGCAAGTAATGCTTATTGCTCACATTTCCAACTCTCTCCCATTCTAATTTGAGGCTTGGCCAAACTAGCTTGTTCACTAGTGACACACTTTTAACAGAATAATCTCGTGGGACGCAATGATGACGATTGGGGCTGAACATGCCACTATGTTTTGTTGCTTCCTGTTCGATGGTTTTATAGTAATGTATCCCCACTTTGATCCTTTAAAAACTGATAATACTATTGACCTAGGATACGCTGGAGGGACAACAACATAGGTAGGAGAATGTCACGGTAATATTGTTAGAATTTACCTTTAATACCATTTTAGAAAAAGTCAGAGCCTGATTTTCTGAACAAATCTTTTAACTTTATTTTTGAACAAATGATATACTTTGGCCTATAAGGCAAACTTCAAAATTAAAGAAACACACACACACACACACACACACACTAAACAAAATCAAAAGTTGGAGACTGCAAAATGCTTGACTCCATGTAATCTACAAAGTCGTCAAACGTCTCATGAATCGGAAGCCTCAAAATAACGCTGCACGTGTTGGCTTCCGGATAGCGCCGCCGGGAACCATCTTCGAGAGGGGTGTGTAGAAACTCAATTTGAGGCTTGTGGGGGAAGCCAAGTGGAGGGATTTGTTCCACTCCAGAAACGAAAATCAATATTTTTTGAAGGGTGACTGCTCTTGAACCATCTAAGAAGAAAAAAAAAACAATTTTTGATTACTTTTGTTGAAAGTTTGTTTATAACCAAGTAATTATGTATATCCCAACATACCGCCAACTTCAATAAGCCAGTCCCTCCAAAAGGTGAGTGTCAGATTTTCCCTTCTCCGGGCATTGCTGCCAGGTGGAGAGAAGACTGTCTCAAAAAGGGTCATCATGCTCTGGACTGTGAGCTGGGCATGTCCAGAAACAAAGATGGGGCGAAGGATGTCAGGGTGGGCCCTCATTGCCTCAGCGACCTTGAGGCAATCCAATCCCTCAATGAGCCTGTCAGGAAAGAATATTTTGACATGTATAAAAGCTATTAAAAATTGGTTTGCACAACAATTTAACTGTAAAGACTGGCCCATAAGTATATTTCAAACCCCAGGCATATTTGGACATAAACATTAACAATACTTCACTTTCCATTAAAACACCCAATATTTAAATACAAGGCATTGGTTTCCGTGGTTTAACCAAAGTCTGGGGCTTTAAAGCTTGATGCATTACCATTCACTGGGGGCGATTTATGTAACACAGCCCAATTGCGTATAGAGAAGTTGTGAGGAAAAATGTATTATCACTCCAGTCAGCATGGGTCAAGAAAGCACAGGTCAAACAGATAAAGGCAGACTGAGAGCTGAATCTGTCTCCTGCTACTCATCCAGACGTTGGAGAAACAGGACGGAGAACATCTGCTAAAGGTTTTAACCATCCTTAGCCCCTTTTACACTGGTGCTACCCTATTCCTGCCTGTCGACACCATTCTATTCTACTGCTGTTGATACAAATAAATTAAAATAAACCACCTCTGTTCACGCAGGGACTGCAGTGGGACGGCACAGGGTGGGGCCGAGCCAATCTATATGGTCCAAAGTTTTCCTCACAGAGCTTACATTTAGAGGTTTGAATAGTTTTTTGTAAATTGGCAAAAATCTCCAGGGTTAAATTTTTCTTCAGAACAATACCACAGATTTTGCTGCCAGCTAAGTTATTGTTATAGAATAAACACACAGCACAGATTTTACTTTCTCTACTCCTACTGCAGAAGCAGAGCCAGCCATGTTCTGATCTGATTTGGTTTATTAAATACAGTATGCATATTTAAGACGCAACATGACAGTCTAAGTCTAGAGAGCTGACGTCTCCCTTCCCCACACACACCCTTCAGACATGAACAGGGAAAGTCAAAAGTCTGTTTAATCCTTAGTGCTAACATATCAGCCTAAAACAGAACTGTGGCAGAATATAGGTTGAAAGATCTAGTCTAAAGAACACGTAAATGCCACAATTAATAACTTCAATGTATTGTGTCCCTAGCCAAACATTAAGACATTTTTATTGCACATTAATTGTCTGTTGACAACCTAATAATAATAATAATAATAATAATAATAGTTACTTTATTGATCTCACAATGGAGAAATTCAGCTCTGCATTTAACCCATCCCCTTGGGGAACAGTGGGCTGCCATGTGCGGCGCCCGGGGAGCAATCAGGGGGTTAATGGTCTTGCTCAGGGACCCAGAGTGCCGTCACTGGGGATTGAACTGGGTACTTGCATCCTTCTCTGTATGCAAGTGCGCTGCTCTAACCACTAGACCACTCCCCCACAAAGGAGTATGGTGTGCATACAACCTAGTCTGTATGCACACCACTGTATAACGAGTACTAGTCAAAAATACCAACAACAAAGACAAGCCAATACTTTTTAACAGTGGATCTCTGTTGACACAAAATATTCAGTACATGGGATTCTACTTACTGGTCCAGTGCAGGTTTAACGCGCCCCTCAACATGGGCCCTTGCTGCCTCCTCAATAAGAGCCTGCCGGCTCTCCATGTTTAGGAGAGACATTGCACAGCCCAGGGTACATAGTGCCGGCCAGGCTTCCCCAACAGCACGCTGGGCTTCATCAAAGGTTTCTGCAGCCTTTATCTGTGTTAATGAAAACACAAACACACACACACATATACATATCAATACACACACACACACACACACATATATATATATATATATATATATATATATATATATATATATATATATATATATATATATATATACAGAGAGAGAGAGAGATATAGATATATGTGTGTGTGTGTGTGTACACAAAAATTGTGTAACCCACTTTATCAAGGTGCTGACGCAGTTCCCAATCGCCAACCTCCTCCAATGAGACTGGGCCTGTTTGTTGCCGACATAGCTGCGTATACAGCCTTTGAGATAAAAAAGAGGGCCGTACTCCTCCTTGGAGAAGGGCCAGGGACAGCATTTGGCCAATGATTTTATAGTCACCAAACTCTACGCCTGCAACATAGACAAATCAAAAAACAAAAATGTCTTATCATCAAAGTAATGCTGCCAGAATAAATGAAACACCTAATGGCTCCTACAGCCTAAGAACTTCATGTTTAAACAGTTATTAATTGCTACCTACCCCGGTGTACCAGTGACAGATTTTTGCTGCCCTCTGGCCCTTCAAAGTAGCGGCTATCTCGTAGTGCTGCAACTAGGAGTCGCAGGAATTCGCGGCTGGGACCACCGTCGTCCACAGCCCCCTCACTCTGTCCCTCGCCATCAACAAACATTATATTTAAATGATGAAGGGGATTGAAGTGTGCTCTTCGAAAAGCTCTAAAAGAACCTTCCAGTAGGAACTCGCGGCACACATTTATGCAGTTGTGGATGGGGGCTGACCCTCTCTGAACACCTTGTTCTAAACTTTCAAGCACCGTCTTTAAATCGGGAGACCTGTTTGAAACAAATCTTAAATTAATTTTTATTTTGAGGTGTGGAGAATATACAATACAAGGGTCATCTCGGCAAAGGTATCTGATAAAAACTAATGAGATGGGTAAGTCAATCAAAAAACATCTATTAATATTTGGAATAAATTCAACTGTGCATAAAACTTACTGGCTTGTTCCTTCATTTTCGGTGACAAGTTCTAACACTTCCACCGTGTCCTGCTCCCAGACGTGCTGCTGAGCACTATAATACCAGATATTTGTAGCTTTAAGGATGTTAACATAATACTCAGAATATATTTCCGTCAAATTACATACCTTGTAACACCCTGAGGTGCCCCAACAGCTTCAACCTCAACAGCAAGGTGCTGCTCTGAGTACTCATTGTGACTACAAGAAAACACAATATTATAAAAAGTAGAATTAAAGCATACAATGATCAGAAAAGTGATAGATATTGGGTTTGAACACCTTACTGTAATGTTAGCATTACAGAAAGTTAATGAGAAAACCAAACACTTACAAACAATTGAAGGAAATATTTCTAAAAGGGTATATTGGAGGAATTTTATAAACATGGCAAAACAGTTGTCATAAGTTTGTTCACTTATCTGTAATGGGCACTTCTGCTAGTCTTTCGGAGGCTTCTTTGCTGTTTATATCAAAACAGCATAGAAGCCTCCGAAAGACTAGCAGAAGTGCCCACTTTTATGCTGTTTATTTCTATATTGTAATTATATTGTATCGACTGAAATTAAGAATTTTGATATTATTGAGTTGTATTGCAAAAATAAAAAGAGAATTTGAAAAAACCTTTTGGAAACAGCAAAGAAAATACAGAAAGACATAAATACAAAAATATAATTCAAATTCAATTAAACTCAAATTCAAAAATACTTAATTTATTCCAAAGGTGAAATAAGTAATAACCAAGACTTAACACGTCAGGATCAGGATACTTACTTCATCAAAGCGGAAGCTGCTTCAACCTCATCCTCAATAACAGTTATTGACAGCCTGCAAAAATAACAAAACAGATTAACATTTAAAAAAGCATTTTGTCCTTGTGTCTGTTACTAAAGTTAACCCAATAAACACTTACTGTTGCACAGGTGACATTTGGTGCTGAAAAGGTAGGAAAAAAATAATTAAAGTATTATAGAAAAGATTGGATTATCAGGACAGTAGTGGCAATTTTTAATGCTTGTTTTACAAACATTAACTGACCTGCAAAGACTGTTGGATAGCCATGGCTAGGTCCTCATCCAAGTCTTCTCTGTGAAACCCACACCCGCAAAAACAGTATGGGTCACTAAGAAAAAATAGTTTAACTTAAACGTTATTCTTCAAGATTTTGACATGAGCATGGGCCATACGTGTCATTTCTTGATTCCTCTTGTGTACTGTAGAAAGAAGAAAACCAAAGGAAAGTTAAAGAGTCCGTTAAACTGTATTACTCTAATGAACAGTTTATCATTTGCACAATTACCAGTTATCTTCTAATTGTAATGCTCTATGTTTTGGAAAAATTAATTGTCATTTTTACCATTCTTGGATATGGTCAGCTAAGTCACAAAGAGGGATTAAGGACTGGCAGGAGAGACACCTTTCCATCACTTTTGGGGCCTAAGCACATTGTATAAAAAAAAAAAAAAAACAAGTTGAATGTCCATACAATAAAAAACAGGCACACGTTTTGGTAATGGTTGAGACCTACATCATCAACTGGCGGTGGCATCAGAGTAAGGCTTTGCTGGAGAGGAATTATATACAAGGGAGCCCTTGTTGAAGCCGACCTTACATAATTCAGGCTGTATCCCAATGGTGGTATGGGAAGCTCCTCTAACATCTTTCCCCTGGTGCCACGGGCCAGGACAAACCCACCAGCATCTCTAAGAGGTGGGAACGCAGAGAGGAGATGCTCACTGACGAAAGAATGGTCTCCTTCATTGTGTGGGAAAAATACATTTTTTTTCCCCAATCCACAAGATGTATAGTAGCGAGACTCTTCCATTGTGGGCATAACATTTGATTGTGTCTCAGGCAAACAAATGAAGGTGTGTGACCAGGGGGTCTCCCGCTTCCTCTTCCTAACCCCACTGGCTACTCCTCCATGATGAGGCCGAAACAGCCTTGACAAGTGGGCCTGAACGTTGTCAGAACGGGGCTGATAAACGGTGTGCCGAGGTGTAACAGCTTGGAAGTGAGAAGCTGGGGCAGGTGGGATATGACAAGATGGACCAGGCGTGGTATGGCTTGATTCAGCGGGTGGGGTGTTATAGGGTGATGCATGCTGCAGCCGTGATGAAGATGGCATTCGGGAGGAAAGTCTTTGGAAGACAGTGGGAGAAGGCTGGACTGCTGTTGTTGTAGCAGGTAAGCTGGACTGTGGTGGAGCAGATGGAGTGTGTTCCATTCTGTCCAGCAGCAGAGCCGTAGTGCGCTGCATTTGCCGAAGCAACTCTCGCATTTCTTCAGGACTGTTAAAAGGGAAGATAAAGATTAAGTAAATGGAGCAGTACATCTTAGAAAGCTGTCAACAATCTATAAACTGTATATTTGTTACTTACACTTGTCTTTGACTTCCTCTGTCCATTTTGGCAATCTGTGACAAAAAGTCAAACCAGAATTAGCAGAATTCCACAGTGCAACATATTTAATAACATAAAGGACAAAATTATCCTGACCTCAACATTGTTTCTAGTCAAGGTAATAAATTATTTCACATGGGGTCTATCCATGGGCGTAGGTTTGATTTCAACTTTGGTAGGGACACTACTGGTCTCAAGTTTCATTGGTTTGATGTCATTGGTCCTACGCAGTATGCATGCCCCTATTTTTTTATACTTGACATGAGCATCAGGGGACATTTCGTTTAAAGAGAAAAGCAGTATTTTTTGCTACATTAATACAAATTTTATAAGCACTATATATATTGTATATAAATAAAAAGCTGCTCCTTAATTTGTAATTAAAATAAATTAGACATCACCTGAAGCACTGAAGGGCCAGCTGCTTCACCTCCAAGCTGCCCTGCATCATTATTACTGGATATCTGTGTTTCCTATAATCATATAATGTTACTATTATACAAGTGTGTTTTTAGTATTAAAGGATTAAATGTAACACAACCTTTTATATCATCCTATGATACTTACTGTCTGAGTGTTAAAATAGCTCCTTATGTCTCTTTTCATTTTTGGTGGCATCATCTACAATCACAACACTAAGCATGAGCCTAAGTTTATTCAAATATAAAATCGCTTTTAACAATTATTAAAATAAGATATAACACTATCTTATCCGTAATGTAATAATCTCCAAAATAAACAGCCAGATTCAAGCATTTTTACCGGACACTAATATTTGTACTAATTTACTTATGGACTGTGTGGAAATCTATGTAAAATCAAACCAATGTGTTCCTCTGTTTGTACTTTATCCTATTTCCAAAAGTAGAAATAATTAAATAGCACTATTATTATGTTGAACCCTAATTATGCCTAATTATGCTTTCTAAATAAAAAATAGCAATGTTTAGGCACCATCTCGTATTGTTATACTCTATAAAGAAATAGGGGACACCACTAAAATTCCAAAGGAGACAGACTTTACATTACCATTTCATTGTATTCAGTATAAACCCGACAACCTGGCTCATGGCAATGTAAAAGATTCTGTCTGTCTTTCACTACTCTGAACACATCTTTTAAACACTTTTACATTTCAGAAAACACATTTACAAATGACAAAACCAAACAGAAAGGGATGGACGATATTCGAAGTTTTCCCGGAAGTGATAACGGGAGCCTTCATGATGAACCAAGACGGACGCCAGTCGAGTTGCGTTTTGCCCGTTTTGCGGGACTCATGTGAGCAGATTAACTCGTTTTTGTTTTTCTTGTGGTCGGTCCTTGGAGTTTTTAAATTCCACAGAACGGACCGAAGAACTGGATATGCTGCAGCAGTGCATACGTTATTTTAACGAGGGTCACTCTTACGCTATAATCGTAGACATGATGTCATGTTTACATGGTGTGCACATCAGCTTGAGGTCTCTGAAAAGCAAACTGAATGATGCCGGCTTTTATCGCAGAAAGGATTTCTGTTCAACAAACGTAATAATTAGAGCAATAAGACGGGAGCTCCGTGGACCCGGACAGCTGTTTGGATACCGCCCGATGTGGCAGGTACTTAAACAAAAGTACAATCTGCGAGTGAAGAGGAATCATGTAATGAATTTGCTACGGGAGCTCAATCGTCAAGGATGCGAATGGAGAGCACGCAGAAGGTTTATAAGGAGAACCTACCACTCTATGGGACCGAACTATATGTGGCATGTGGATGGTTATGATAAACTCAAGCCATTCGGTTTGGCAATTTCAGGGTGTATCAATGGCTTTTCTCGTAAAGTACTGGGGCTTATATGTGGATCAACAAATAATGACCCAGCTTTGATCGCTCACTATTTCCTGTCATGTGTTGGGAACCTCGGTGTCATCCCAATGAGACTAAGAACTGATTGCGGGACGGAGAATGGGACTATGGCTGCAATTCAGTGCACCCTACGCCACCATCACAATGACTACTACTCTGGAACAGCCAGCCACATGTATGGCTCATCCACAACCAACCAGAGGATTGAGTCCTGGTGGTCCATATTCAGAAAAGGAAGGCAAGTGGTCTTCATAGAGTATTTTAATTAGGAGTAACAATTCAAACATGGATGTGCTTAGAATCACAACACAATTTTATCTATTTACATAGGTCTCGGTTCTGGATGGAGCTATTTGCAGACCTTAGAGATGCCGGATACTTCAACGGGAGTCACAAGCATCAGTGTCTGCTCAGATATTGCTTTGGTGACGTTATTCAGAGGGACCTAAATGAGTGTGTGAGACTGTGGAACAGTCACAGGATACGCCCCTCCAGAACAGCATCATGTCCAGGAGGAGTACCCAATGAGCTCTATTACTTACCACACAGGTAATAAGTTTGGTAATGGCATTTATTTTCCATTTATCATAAATTCAAATAACTCATATCTTCTGTTTATAGGTTTGGCTCGAGAGATTGTGGATTTAAAATTGTACAGACTGAACTGGATCCCTTTCCCGAGACTCACCTGACAACACCTCCATGTGGGGACCCAGGGACCGCGGAACGCATTTCAAATTGGTCGGGCCCATCAGGCAATACTCACAATACCACTACCCATCACATACGCACGCGCGCAACCGCATACACATTAATATGGCAAGCTGAAAGGGCCAATTATCACCCGTACAATAACGCGCAGTTCCAACCGGTATTTTACGCGAGCGCGCGTTTTTTACGTCACCGCGCGTTTCCAGCCAGAACGCGCGCTGACGTAAAAAACGCGTGCTCGCGTAAAATACGTGCGGTGGAGTTAATAACGTTTGGTGGCGTTTTTTGCATATTATATTATCAGGAGGTTGTCTTTTATATGCTCAGCCACTAGATTTAAAGGTGTTTTACCCAATAAGAGCACTGCAGCACCAGACACAACCAGGAGATTCCTGATCGTTGGGGAAAGGGAGAAAGAAGATGCACCTTCCTTTCTGATCCTGTCTAAATCCTGCTTAGTTCAATAATAAAGTCTGATATTACAAAAAACTCATTCTGCTTGTTCTCCCTACTTATGCCCTTGGTGCAGAAGATAAATGAAATATTCAACAGAAATGTTTTTATTAATTCTGAAAATATTATGTGAATATAAATACAAAGCATACAGAAAATGCAGCTTTATTAAGTGACCTGGTTTATTTTATTTAGCTTTTATTTCTTTTCAACATTTAGTTCTACTACTTGGCTTGTGCTTTGGTAGTTTCATGTT
The DNA here is from genome assembly GCF_011125445.2 of Fundulus heteroclitus. Classification (NCBI taxonomy): domain Eukaryota; kingdom Metazoa; phylum Chordata; class Actinopteri; order Cyprinodontiformes; family Fundulidae; genus Fundulus; species Fundulus heteroclitus. Next base: position 812,686 of record NW_023397263.1, read on the forward strand.
TAAAATGACAAAATAAATATGAAGAGCTTATGGTCGTCAAGTTGTAGTTACTCTCATATGACAGCAGATGGCAGTGAAAGCCCAAATTCATGAGATTAAATGTTTGAACTCAATTTTTAAACGTCTGTCTACAAGTTTTTGGTGATTTCAATCATCAGTGGCCGGTCTAAACATATTAAATTTCCAAGAATGCAAAGTGAGCATGAAACTATACCATTTTCCAGGGAATAAACAGTATTATGTGATGCTATGCTTAATTTTTTTGTCTGTATGTACTGTTTTATTATCTCCATGTCTTTCTTTAAATGCCTCAGTACTACTGTTTGTATTATAACCTAATTTTACAGACTGTAAGTTAGTCTAACAAAGCTCCGGAAGCCAGAATCCTGAATTAAATTGTCACACCAAATACTGTATGGCTTGCTGATATTCAAAAAATACAATTTCCAACTAATTTAAGTTTTACAAATTGACAAGGAGTAAACACTAGCTCAAATATTTGGTTCCCTAATCCTTCACACACCCCAGGTCATCAAGCCAATCCATTTTTAGACACCAGAATTTATTGCTTTCTCGTAGGCTGTGGTCCCTGAGCATGATAATTGTGTCTGCCATGTTATAATTAAAATCGGCACCGAATTTTTATTCAACTTTTTTTCTGACGTTCCAGCACACACTCCCCGTATTTATTTCCACTTACAATACTTTTATTACAGCTAACACAATATTTACAGAATAAAAATACTTTAAAAGAAAAGTCAAACTCACCCCTGCTCTAAATGTTCCCGAAAAAGTGCCTCCGTCTGTCATTATGGTTGATGAAGTCCCTGGCTATCTTCAAAGCATCCACGCTGGTCAAAAGATCCCCATGTGTGTGTGGGCGCACATCAAGCTATTGAGTCTTTTCTGGGTCATCGTTGACCTCAGATAAGTCTTGATGCGACGGAGGGACGAGAAACACCTCTCAGCACTTGCTGTGGTCACAGGGATGGTGTAGAATAACTTTAATAGTTTATGCACCTCTGGCAGAAGATTTTTTCCCACAGGAGTGGCATTCATTGCCGATGCTACTGAGGCTATTGTTGGGCCCAGGGCCGGTTCTAGCCCTTTGGTTGCCCTAGGTGAGATTGAGTTTTGCGCCCCCCCCCACCACCACTTTTGCCGTGCGAAATACCAGTACTGTTTTCAGCATCTGTTTAGTGCTTCATTGAATTGTGTTTACTGTTCCACAAAGAGTGCTGTGCGGGGAATTGTGCCTACAGTTGTGCAAAGTGTGTGTTACAAAATTGCAAATTGAGTGCAAAGCAGTGTTTGTTCTTTTAGTTTTGTGAACTCAGTGAGTGGATTTGCGATAAGTATTAATAGTTTTAGAAATTGTGCTATAAGAATCAAGGGTTGTGTTTAAGCATTCAGAAAAAACTGTAACTTAGCATGGAGTGATGCATAGACAACAAATACCAGAATAGGTTTCAGAACCTTTTCTTTTTTTATTATTTTGAATAATTTATTACACACTCAAAGTTAGGACTGTGCAAAAACACTTAACCATCTGTAAGGACACTTAGGTAAAGTATAACTAATAAACTGGATTTTGATGATTATTTGTACATCCCTTTTGAATACTCAATGCAGATAATCACTACAAAATATTTTATTTATATTAGTATCCTCCACCCATTCTCAAGCTAATAATATAGCACATAATTCTGCTGCATATATACTGAGATAATTAGATGTTCTTTTTGAAATAATCTTTGTCAGGAATGACCACTGCTATACTAGTTGCTTAACTCTTTGTCTTTTACTTTCCTATATCTGTTTATTCACTTGTGTGTAAATGCACCCCAGCAATCAAAAAAAAATGTTATGAGAAATTTTACCCACTGCTGCTTTTTGTTTAGATGCTGCTAGCAGAGCTGGAGAAAATAAAAACTAAGCAGGTTGATGCAGCATAAGAGCCCCCATCACTGACAAGTTCATTTGTGAAACCAACAAAAGATGATGCCATCAATCCCTCATTCAGTCGATTTTCAAAAAGACCATGAAATAATTTTATTAGTAATTGCTTATATTACATAATAACCACAACAATTTTGTTTACATGCATGTTTTAGATTTTATTCTTTCAGCTTGGGTATTTTTTTTAACTGCCAACAGGTGACCTCTAAAGGTAAAGTCATCTTCATGTCCTGGGGGTGGGAAGTGGGCCCTTATCCAGCTGTCTGCACACGAGGGTATCACAGCCCTGGTATCTTTGCCTAAATAGTCCCAACACCATCTCACAAATTGTCTATAGGCTATAAGCCTATGCTGTTGCTTGTATTGGGACCAAGCAACCTGCGATGTCCAAGCATTTAGACACACCACTTCCATGCCAGGATGGTCTGTGTCAGGGATTTCTCCATCCATATCCTCTCTGGCTTCTTCAATCTTAGCAACAACCAAGCCGATTTCCTGGCAACAGATGCACTCTCTCGCAGAATCCATTATTGTCAGTGAGAACAGGAACACCTAAAAAATAAGATTGATTAATTGTATATTTGTATATGAATTACACACCATAACTGATTTGCTAAATTCACTATTAATGCATTTATGGTAAGTTGGAAATTGATTTACATTTCAGGAAATATTTAGGCCTCAATATTACTCAGTGTATATATTTGATAAATTATTTTTGACTTTTGTTATGCTAGTATGTAGGTAGGCCAAATATTAATGTACAGATACTGTTTTTAAAATGTTGTCAAGTGATTCTTTATGATAAGTAGCACCTCATCATTGGGCCTAACTAGGCCATGGCATAAATTCATTTTTAGTTGTGAATAAATGCTCATTCATTTTAGTGATACATTTTGTCCTCATCTCTTTATTTAAGATAAGATAGACTTTATTGATCTCACAGTGGAGAAATTCACGTGTCACTTCGGCTAAATAAAAGTGACAAAAGACCGATTATCTTGGCGTTTAAAATATCACAAAACAGCGCAAGAAGACCTCGTTTATTTATTTTTAATTTATAATTTTGTAGACAGCTGCCGATTAAACTAATGTTACAACCTTGATATGATTATATGCGTTGTTTTACCGAAAAATCAATTATAAGCGCCGTGAAAACGGCTGCAATGCGCGCTCCCGACAAAGGTGTGGGGGGGGGGGTAGATTTTCACAGGGGAACTGAATTTCGCACAACACCGGCATTTTACTCATTAAATATCTATGGTGCCTAAAAGAAAATTATGTCAACATACAAAAAAATATTTGATCTGTGTAGTTGAAAGAAAAAAATTGTCCTACCATTCATCTAATCTCCACTCCTTGTCCGACTCGCTGCTGTTTGTCCGCTGCCTTCTCTTCATCTGAAATGTCTGGGTCGAACATGTGAGGCTCCAGACACAAATATTCTTCCTCCGATACATCAGAATGGTCTCCTGGGAGGAATCGCTCGGTTGAAGTCGAAATTTCGCTTTCAGATTTCTCGTTTTGGCTATCGCATGTAGTGCAGTAATCCGCCATGTTGAGATGAACGCTCCTGTTCTGACGTCACGACTTCTGGGTTGGAGGGTGCTTGAAAAGTGATCAGAATCTTTTCCGATTTTCTCTTAAATGTGAAAAAGAAAATAAAAAAATTTGGTGGTATATTTATTTGTTCATATTTTGCTATATATATACGTAAGGTTAAGTCAAACTGATGTACGCTTCATAACCGGTTTAATTCGCTTTTTTTTCTAATTCTATGATTAATGGGAAGTAAGCCTAAGGGCGACGCTAGAGGGCGCCCCCAACACATTTGTCGCCCTAGGCAATTGCCTAGCTCGCCTATAGCAATCGCCGGCCCTGGTTGGGCCTCCCTCAATCCCAGAAGTCTCAATCACATCTGGCAGCATGTCCAGCTGTGCATGAAGAGTGTCAATGTCAAAATCACTCTTGTAGAGACCCACTATGGACGACGGGAAAGGGATCGTCTCCCTTTCAGCTGCAGACACAATCATGTGCTCCAGAGCAGCTGCCACATGCAAGTCTCTCTGCTCAAAACGCCGCTCCAATTCACCATCAAGCAGATCCAGAAGTATTGTTTCCTATAATAATCCACTGGGTTCTGGAATGTGTGCGCAGGCTCTCTTCCTGTATCCAGTTTAGCATGCCGTTTCTGTTGCCTAGGCAACACTGGGGCGTCTGTGAGGTCTTGCGAGTCTTCCACAACTTTTCTGTAAAACTCCTCAAAAACGTGATCCGACCTCTTTCTTTGAATGAAGTTTCTTGTCACAGCCACAGCTTTTTGTGCATCCTGTAATGATATGTTTACAGTCTGTAAGGTCCTAGACAGTTGTTCAGTGGGAGAAAAACACATCAGCGCCAGATGCAGGCCAAAGAATGTGCTGAATTTGTCCAGCGCTGCCAAGATTCCCCCAGCTTTCCTACCGGCATCGCTGTATGATTCTTCATTTATTTCAGTCATCAGAGTGGAAAGTACAGCGTAGTTGTCGAGGACAGATTTCACTGCACCTGTGCGCACCGTCCATCTCGTTGGGCAGAGAGTGCGTAGGTTAATGTTGCTCGGGGCCATTTCATTTTTTAACACTTGAAACTTGTTGTTTTGTTTGGGGGATTGTCTCACAACATGTGCAACTTCTTGCACGAAATCCAGTGCATCTCTGATGATTTTACATTTTTTCCCAGTATCTTGCAAACATAAATTAAGACAATGCGCAAAGCAATGCACATAAATGGCTGCAGGATTGTCCCATTTAACACTAGGACTCCCAGAATTCTGATACTACTAGAACTCCCACTGGCAGTCAATTTGACGGGTGACATTCTGACCAATGGAATGCGGGATTGGTGATGACGTCATCAACTGTAATGGTTCTAGTGGGCTTTATAAGCCCACTGTGGATATGTAGACCTAAAAATGAGGTCCAAAACATATTTTTAACACAATATACGATTGTAAATGGTGCTGAAAATAACACTCTAAATAAAAAATGTTTGCAAGAAAAGTTTATAATTAAAATGTTTATTTATTTACATAAATTCGGAAAATGCAATGTGGCAATAATAGATTAGACTATAAATAAAACTAAATAAAATTACACACCATGGTACCAAAAAAAGTTACAAGAAATGACATCACTATTTACAATTGAAAACAATAAATGGTTCTAAACTGTAATGAACACATTAAAAATCTAAATATTTAATGAAACTAAACTACAAGTGGAACTACACAAAACGATATATTTACAAGATTAGAAAACAGATCAAACACATTTTTTGCATGTCAAAATGATATCCCCCGTGCATTTCCTGCACACCACCTTTTTGCACTTGTGACAGGTATCATGTGAGCGGTTTTTTGTACAGTGTTGACACACCTAACACCGTTTTCTTTGCCTAAATAAAAGCGGCTCCTCCTCTGAGGAGGGTTTGCCGCACACCAGCGGGTCTTTGGTGCGCTAGCTAGAATGCTGGTTGCTAGGCAACATCCCGTTGTGTTTCAACCGCGGGAAAAAAAATACAATGTAACTAACGGAGCCGTCAAAATGACGGGTGTGGGAGACAAAGGTAAAAGTAACGATATTTTTTATTTGGTTTTTTATTTTATTTAAAAAACAATATGGAAATAAAGGACATACAGATACAGGAAAAGTCAGCTAGCATGAATATTGTAAGACTCATGTAAAAAAAGTTATTACACTTCAAAATCTGAAAACAGTCAAAATGACTGCCTTGGGAGTTCTAGTGTTAAAGCTTGCTGCAAGTCCATTCAAATGTCCAGACATACTTGCAGCCCCATCATATGCCTGTCCATGGCACATACTGGGCAAAATGTTGCAGCGGACAAGAATGTCGTTTAGTGCAGTGAGAATGGTGGAAGCGTCAGCCTGAGGTAAGTCAAATAGGCCAATAAAATCCTTGTGAGGGACATAATTGTCGTCAACCCAGCGGAACAGAACCACTAGCTGCTCTTTGTTTGAAATCTCTCTAGTTTCGTCTGCTAATATTGCATAAAACTCCCCACGAATAGGTGAAATAACCTGAGACAGTACCGAGCGAGAAACTGAATTAATCAGTTCATTGATTATGTCATGGCTCATGTAGTTTCTGTCGGCTAACCACTGGTAAATTTCAGGACAATCCTGTGCCCGTAATTCCAACAACTTGTAAAGATTGTTGTTTTTTGGATCATTACCATCTAGTGCCATGCCCTGACCCATGAGATAAATGATGGACGTTATCTCCTTTACTAGCATGTCACGTCGTCGCTGTTGTTTAACTTTTAGCTGGGTGTCAAGCTGGGACACAATAGACTGCTCTTGGGAAGTATACATGTTGTAGTAAGCCACGGCCTCTCTATGATATTTGCTACTTTCATGTTTCCCAGTTTTGGAATCCAAGCACAGAGAAAGCATGTTCATTAGTTTTGCTTAACCCCGAACCCAGTCCTTTAATAGTCCAAAGGCGACACTGAGTGCAAAACATTTTTGCAAGCGTTAGACACAATGTTAGCCACTGGAAGTCTTTAAACCACTGTGGTTGAACAAACCGGCTTTTCTGTGTTGCACCTTGTACACATCTTGTACCCGACAGAATTGCTGGGTCGTCTGGTTGGTGAGACTTTGTCAGATCCCTGCAACAGTCACTGGAGCAGTGGACTTGTCAGGCTTGTAGAAGGAGCAGAGGTGGAAGCTGAGAGCTCTGGAGCAATGGAGGAGTCTATGGGCAGGGCAGAAGGCGGCAAATGGTTTCCTGGAGAAGCAGCAATAACAGTCAGTGAGTGACAGAATAAGCAAAGTGGTCAGTGTTAGCCGGAGCCAAGGCAGATGAACACCGAATGGAGAATTAATTGCTGGCTAAATGAAACGCACCAGACACAGTGTGGCACATTGGGGCAGCCGACGCAGTAGCGTTACATCCAGGGCTGTCACTGGCTGGTATTACAGCGGCAAAACAGCAAGGTGGAGCAGCAGACCTGTCTTCTAAAGTTTCCCCAGGGGGTTCACGGTCAGCGTCAAGTGAAGTGACGGCACCTGCTGCAGTTCCCTTAACTTTTGGCATTGTGCCAAAAAAATCTGTTATTTTTTTGCGTTTCATTTTTAGTAAAGTAAAACCTTAAAGCTAACTAAGCAAACGACGCAAACAAAGTAGCGGACTCCAAAGCAGCACGCTAACTAAGCTAACGAAGCAAATGAAGTTGCGGACTCCTAAGCAGCGCAGAGGTGGGAAAACTTTTGTTTACATCACATGACACAATCAGCCAATACATTTTTAGATGGGATGATTTAACGCTTTCTCATTGGAGAATGGTGCCGCTGCCATAGACTACTGTGCATTTGAAAAAATAGCTATTGATAGCTTTTTTGAAAAAATAAAAAAATAGTTATTGAATAATTTAATTTTATTTATATATATTATTTTACATGTTTGATCATCAAAAGTAGGTAGGGCCGCGGCCCTACCGGCCCTACCGGTTCCGCGGTCCTTGTGGGGACCCATACATGCAGGAATACTTGGATCTTGCCATGGAGCACAATCATTTACAGAAACCAGAATACTGCCAGTCTTCAACTGAACTGTATCTGAAACTAAAAGAAATTGCTCAGCTATGAATTGAAGGAAGCTTTATTGTAATGCTGGTGAAACATTTACAAAAAATGTCTGGAACACGTTTACAATTTGTCAGCAACAGATTCAATTTTTAAAGTGTGAAATAAAAGAAAAATTTGTTTAAAGAAAAATTGTCAAAATGCTTCCTAAGGGAAAAAGCTATCCTCAAACACAACATTTTAGATTTTTTTTTTAACAAAAGCAACTGGCTTTTAGGTGCATTAATAACAAAGAACAAGTTTTTAGAGTCTAAGCTCTAGCAGATATCCAGTTCTGATTTATAAGCAACCAAATCCTGGGCTATTTTCAATTCCAAAGTCCATTTGTGACTTAAACAAACTGTATGATTCCAGGAGTGGTAGTTTCAGCAAGTTTGCACATGTGTTTGCCATTGGGAATGGAGAGTCATCCAGGAACTCGATCCGTGGCGATGGTTCGAAGCCAGAGGGAGAAAGTGACGTCAGGCCAGTCGCAAACATCAAAATGTTTTCCACAGACGCAGCAGTCTCACTTTCTGCAAATAAATAAAGGTGTTCAGGTGTACAAGAGTAATGTGGTATTCCAGATAGGTTAAAAAAAACTGAGCAAACCTTCACAATCGAGGAGAGAGTCTGCCCAATAGGCCAAGGTTTGATTTTCCTTTAATCTCCTGTTGCTCCTGGAAGGGCTGAGCGTAGGTTTGAAAAGTCTCTCTAGCTCAAAGCAAGTGAGTCGCTTTTCAATGTGGCACAGGACAGGGGTCAGCAAAGCAGGGTGTTGCTGTAGTGCAGTCAAGAACTGAAGGGCTGAAAGACCATTTTTGAACCTATAAAGTGAACACAAACACTGTTTCAATCACAAAGATTCTATAATGTTACCGTGATGAAATTTCTTTTGAACACTTCTGTTGGGATTACATACAACAGGCAAGAACACAGGCTGCAGTGTTTTTTTTCTCTAAACACATATCCTGCTGAAACTTTATAGAAAAGAATAGATATAGAAAATAATATATAAAAGAATAGACCCTGACAAACATGTGAATCAAAATTCACATGTTTGTCAGTAACCCTGTTGACAGTGTGCAATCCATCTTTGCTTTGGACATCATTCAGATTAATAATGTACTTCCAATTGATCTGGCCACTGGAGCTGGTTAATGGACTGTAAGTCTGTAGCATATTTCGAGCCAGTTTCAGCATGTGGCAAGCATCCATCATCAAACACCTTCTTACCGGATGTGGAAAGAAGGTTTTCAAGGGCTCTGCTGGGTTTCCCTTGAGGTGGCAGCCAAGTAGATTGCACATGCTGATATTGGAGGCATGCCCATCCATTGTTACACATACCACTTTTATGCCGTACTTATGAAGTTCCTCCAAGGCATGAACACGAAGAACCTCCCGAGTCTCTGGCAACAGGCACTTGTTGAGGTAGTAGGCTATCAGGGTCTTCCAGTGGCCTTGTAGGCCATCCACCAGAAAAACAAGAGCCTCAGTTGCAACATCATTTTCATTCAGACCATCCCCCATGTCAACAAATCCAGACATTCTCTGGGTATGCGGGTTGTACTGGACATGTTTTTTAATGGCCATGGCATCCAACATCAGACACACACGACCATATTTATCTGGATCTTCTTCTCGTCTTCTCTTTAACATCTCCAGCATCACCATGTTAAAGCCAGGCCTGGCATCCACAGAGCTCATCCACCTTGTTCAGAGATAAGAATATGCAGATTCACGTGTCATTGTACAGTAGGAATATAGGAACTGTGATTTGGAACCTGGATAATTAGACTGAAATTACTTTTTGTGCCAAGTGCCTTGAGACAGATGTGGTAAACTAAAGCTATAAAAAGTATTGAAATTAAAGACAATATATTTTTTGATAGTCATAATATTTTTGGATCTCCACTTACTGGAAGTAGAAATGGTTGATGTTAAAAAATATCAGATGTAGGTGTGCAAACCTTTCACTACTCACCCAAAACAGAATAAAGTAATATTCAGATTAACATTAAAAAAGGTTTTCATATAACTCAAATGATACCTTTGCAACATGTGCGGATGGGGGAGGTTCATATTAAGAGTCTCTCTAAGATAGTTGGAAGCCTTGGGACCATGTAAGTGGAGAGTGATAGCAAACTCCCTCTGGTCTGTATAGTAATAATGGCTCTGTCTGGATAGACGGTGCACTGGAAGATCCGAAATGTATTTAAAAGACAGAAATGACTAAGAACCATTGAAATCTTTAGGAAGTCTTAAAAAGGAAGGCATTAATAAAGTTTATTTTACACGTTTTTTTTTTTTCATTCTACCTGAGTATGTATCAAGCTGCTCTTTCAACTCCTCGTTTATGATTTTCTTCTCTCTGAGATCTTCCAGAAGACCACTCACAGTGCTCTTTGCCCTTCTCTCTCTGTCCTTGGCATTCCTTCTCTCTCTTTACAGACTCTCCACCCTGTCCAAGGCTTCCCTCAGTCTGGCCCTCAGGTCGTCATTGGATGAAGGCAGAGCATAGGAGTGGTCCTAGTACAAAAATAGATAAAAAAAGTGATGTTTAGCACATTTTCATTATTACAGTGTGTTCTTAATTGCCCCACATTTTTACTTAATTTATAATTAAATACAGACATGCTTAAATGTAATGCATCGGTGTTGTCACAAAAGTAAAATCACTTTTGTAATTTCACTTTTGTGACAACTTTTGTGATACAGATGCAATGAAAAATTGTCTGGCCATGATACTTATATTTACATTAAGAAATTATTTTAACTTCATTATTTGGAGCTATACCAAAAGTATAACATTTAACAATGTGTCCTTTAATGAAGTGTGTATCTTTCATTCAGGTGTGCTTTTGTTTTATTCATAATAACTAATAAGCCTGTGTGTCCTTTTGTTTGGTTGTCAATTTGATGTTGACAGACATACATGTTTTCACTAAGGACCTAAACAAGGAAAACTCTATATTTAAATAATTACTGTTTTGAATTAAACAGGGATCTGGAAAAATACTTTTTTTTTAAGTGTACAACAAGATCTGTCCATGTGCAATTTCTGTCTTTCTGGTAATTTTGCAGAAAATTCCTATTAACTACAGCAACATCATAACATTCACAGATGTGAGGCATAGCCAGTCATTAATACTCACAAGATTGGGCACAGTGATGGGCTCAGCCTCTTGGACAAGATAGTAAGAGTCCAGTGACAGGAGCTCTTGTGCCTTCATTGAGGTCTGAGACGTCCTGGTAGCCACAGACTAAAACCAAAGATATAGAAATAATTTTGTAGTTTATTACAAAATACATTATTTTTTTCCTTCAGATAATATGGCATTGAATTATAGTAACCTAAAACATAGTCATACACCTACCTTGCACAGATGAGCAGAGAAACAGAAGACTGACGGAACAGCTTCAGCTCTGATCCTGACGGTCTGACCAGTCCTGTCAAAGTCCTCCACTCTAAAATGCTCACTGCAGAGCACGGATGAAGGACTAGCAGAAAATTCTTCTCTCCTTACCACTGTTTCCTATTGCTTTCTTAAAGCTTTATCTTTGGGAAACCTGCAAAGTATAAATTATTTAAGTAGTTTAGTCATATGAATTGAAAAACATATTGTTTCTTGCTAGCTGGTTTGTCCGAAGGTTTGTCGATATGAAGCGCGGGAATTCTCAGTATTTCTCCCAAAGTCAGCAAATTCTGTTTGTTAAATGATATTATCACGGGCAAATAATATCTTACGGATTTATTTCATTCTTACCTGTGAAAGTAAATGCCACTAGATCTGGTTTGTTCTGTAAAATGGTTGGTACCATTCCTGTGCTGGTTCCCCGCAGCACAGGAATGAGCCATCTTCTCCAATCAACGTTCACTACAAAAGACGTTCACTACTTTCTGACATCCACGTACAAACCTGCGCCAAACGAGGCGTATATATGTCTGTGGGCAGCTAGTAGTGGCATTGGTTTAGCGGCACTGGTTTAGTGACTTCAGCTCAAAAGATTCATCTGATTTTCCCCTCATAAATCGGATTCTGTTCTTAGCAAAGTTCCATATTAGCAAAAGCAAAAACAATCTGACTCTGGTAATAAAAAGGCCATAAAGACTTTAAATATTGCACTTCCGGTAGTAGCGGCAGCTAGTAGTAGCACTTCCGCTGCCACGAAAATGCCACAGCCGTTGCCGCACTCCTGTTGCTGTTTTTGGGCAAACGATGTGTTATAGATGCCTATTAAATACTTTCAAATAATCATGTTTTATTGATAATATTTCCAATAACCATTTGTGGCAATTTTACCAGCCGGCTGCCACAAGGTGTCCCAAAGCAGGAATTGCAGAGAACTGGACCCAAATGCAGACGCTGGTAGAGACAGGTAGGTCAACAATAAATGTTGTTTTTACTGGCAAACTGAACTCACAGACAACAGGAGAAACACAGAAATACCAGTCATAGAGAACAGGCTACAACACAGGACAAAACACACAAGAATACAGGACACTGAACTTCAAAATAAAACAGAAGCACAACAAGGTACAAAATACACAGACCATGACATGGTATTTGCAGGGGTTAGGGTTCACAGGCAGCAAACACCTGCATTTGCCTTTTGTCCACAATTGTTTTGGCAAAACACCCCACAATCATCCTGCAAAGTAAAAAGGAACACGAATGGTTCCCTTAGCTCTTCATTCTCCTCTTGATCCAGGCGATCGGACAGACACCTGGAACCTTGTGCGATCTTTCTTGTCCATGGAGATGACTCAGTGAACATAAAGTTTCCCCTTAAATGTTGTGGTGCCACACCACCTTGCTGCCTCCATGGTGTCATGCAGCAGAGTATCTGTTGTGTCTACTACTAGATGGTGCACGAGTAGAAAATGAAAGGAGAGAAGAAGTGGAATGAAAAGTATGTACATGATGTTACTGTTCTAAATAAAATCTGTTAAAAGTTATTTGCCTACGTGAGCTTCTACCTCGTCCTGGCTTCCAAACATAACAATTGGCGACGATGACGTCTGTACCCATGCCTGCACCGTTCCTGCCCTGCAGTGGAAAACCTGTGGTCCCATTTTCCATGTGGCGGAAAACGTTTGAGAACTACTTAACAGCTATTCATGCTACTGGCAACTCCTGGTCCGATGCTAGACGCCGTGCTCTGCTAATTCATGCACTTGGCTTCGAGGGACAACGTTTATTTTACACCTTGCCTAACGCCAGCACTTCATACAATGACGCAATGACTGCGTTGGAACTAAAGTTTGCACCGAAGGTGAACGTTGTTGTGGCGAGACACCAATTCCGACAGAGAATGCAGAGGGCGGATGAGACTGTGCTTCAATGCATGGCTGCTTTACGTGAGTTGGCTATTACATGTGCTTATGGAACCATGGAGGACGAGATGTTGCGGGATCAGCTGACTGAGAAGGCTTATGCACCGGAGGTGAGAAACAGGCTTTTACTGGAATATTCGTTAACGCTGGACAGCGCTATCTCGCTGGCCTGTCAAGTGGAACACGCTTCTCAGTCGTCCAAACTCCTCAGTGGAGCTACTGCTGCTCAACGCAAGGAAAAAAAACGGCAAGCTGTTTCTAAAAATAGCTACACGCGCACTGCGCAGCAGTCAGCGCACACCTGTTACCGCTGTGGATCGACAAATCACTTGGCGAATGCAAGAAGCTGCGTCGGGTGAGTCTGCTGATTGTGGATTACTGATTGATACAGGATCGTCAGTTTCTATCATACCAGAGACTCTATACAACGGACATTTTCCTGAGTGTCATCTCTCTGCACCTCAGGTGAAACTAGTCACTTACTTGAAGCAGGATATTCCTGTAATAGGATGTTTGGAAGCAACAGTTACCCTTTACGACAACGGTGCTGCTTCTGCTTCTTTGTATGTAGTTAAAGGAGGATCTGCATTACTCGGCATGGATCTGATAAAAGCACTGAAATGGACATTTAGCTCCGAATCAATCCGTGCTCCATCCCCTGCACATGCTTCTTCTGCTGCACCTGTGTTGCTGACAAAAACAGATTCTGCTTTTATTGGCTGTGTTGCTGGGTTTGTGCACAAAGTTAAAGTACGTGAGGATGCAGTTCCAGTTCGGCAAAAACTTTGCCGCCTTCCATTTGCAGTACGAGACGCTGTGTCAGAGGAACTGGATTTGCTGTTAAAGGAGGGAATTATCGAACGCATTGATGCTTCTCCCTGGATTTCGCCTATTGTGGTCACAACAAGGAAAGAGGGCAGACCAAGATTGTGCGTTGACTTAAGGGAACCTAATAAAGCAATCGTTGCCGACAGTCACCCTTTGCCCCACATGGATGAGCTTTTAAGTGAGCTCAGGGGTGCCAGTGTTTTTTTCACCATAGACCATAGGGATCTCACAGCTTTTATTACACATAAAGGACTTTTCCGTTACTGCCGTGTTCCCTACGGGTTGGCCTCTGCTCCATCTGCATTCCAAAAATGATGGAAACTGTGCTTAAAGGACTGCCAGGTGTGCACAATTACTTGGATGATGTAATTGTTTCAGGATCTTCTCTACAGGAACATGACGAACGACTGCGTGCTGTGCTCCAGCGTCTTACGGAGGCAGGCCTGACACTCAACATGCAGAAATGTACATTTACACAGTCCAGCCTCAAGTTTCTTGGTCACATCATTTCCAAAGATGGCATCCTTCCTGATCCAGATCATAGTGCAGCTGTCCGTGATGCACCGCCACCACATGATCTACCTTCTCTGCACTCCTTCGTTGGCATGATCTCCTGGTACAGTAAGTTTCTTCCAAATTAGTGGAACCAATACGGGCTGTGCTGAGAGAAACTGCTGACTCTGGTTTGGTATGGACTAAAAGGGCTGATCAAAGCTTTAAGGACTTAAAAGACCTTTTACTGAACAGTCCTGTTCTGGATCTTTTTAACCCATCCCTTCCTACCATTGTCACCACAGACGCTTCAGATTACGCCCTGGGTGGTGTGCACTACAGTACGAGAAACAGTTAAACAGAAACAAGAGAAGTCTAAACAGTATACTGACAAGCGCCGTGGAGCCAAGACACCAACATTCAAACCTGGAGATATGGTGAGGGTAAGAAGACCTGCGCATGTGGCGCAGCGGGTAGCGCGACCCATATACAGAGGCCTTAGTCCTCGACGCGGTCGACCCGGGTTCAAATCCGACCAGCGGTCCTTTGCCGAATGTCTCTCCCCCTCTTCTACCCCTCTTCCTGTCAGCCTACTTTCAGAAAAAGTGAGCCACTAGAGCTGCAAAAAATCCCAAAAAAAAAAGAAAGAAGACCTCATCATGTTCGCAAAGGCTCATCTAGATTTACTCCACCGCTGTGTGTTGCAAAACAGATTGGAGGAAGTACTTATGTACTCAGTGACAATAAAAGATGGAATGCTGCCAGACTTTCACGATACTCTGCAGGTATTCCATGTAAAACAACAGAACCAGAAAAGAGTGACCTAGGGGTTCAAAGGAAAAGTGTTAGAACTGCTGCTCAACCAGTGTGGTTCAAGGACTTTCAAACAAGCAAATGAGTACATAAAGAGTGTGTGTTACATGTTTTGGGTACAGGTGAACTAATTCTCATGGTACAAAATGTTTCAAACACCTGGATTTTATTTTTCAATGGCTACATTTGTTAATTATGTTTCATAGTAACTTAAAGTGTTAAAAGTACAGGGTTGCTGAATATATTTGGTTGGTTCTGTTGGCTTAAGTAACCACCTACTTTGATTTCAGCTAAAGTTATACTTATGACATACAAACTGTTAAATGAGGTTGATGTTCAGTCTTATGCTAAATGTGTACATGTAAGCTTTTTAAGTAAGGGGGAATGTTGTGTCTACCACTAGGTGGTGCACGAGTAGAGAATGAAAGGAGAGAAGAAGTGAAATTTTGTATGCACATGATGTTACTGGTCTGCTGAACAAGTTCTAAATAAAAGCTGTAAAGAGTTATTTGCTTACGTGAGGTTCTACCTCGTCCTGGCTTCCAAACATAACAGTATGCTCCAGTTAAAAAAATAAAGAAAACAATTATTAAAGTAAGGGTTGGATAAGGGAGAAAACTGAAATAAGAAAAACCCATAGCGGGCAACATACCCCAGTCCTGGCATGTTCTCAGCTTCCTCTAGAAAGGAAACAGATTATGGTTCTTGGTTATCGGCACAATAACAATGCAAGATGGGAAAAATTAAAAAATCTCAGTGGCTGATTTTAAGTGTACTGGTTTAATGAAAATGGAGAAATGACAGCAAAACAAACTGACAACCCACCTCTACCCTTTGATGGATGTGGTACAACAATGCTGCTTTGAACAATACCCGATGCTTCAAAGACAGCTTCGGAGTGCCTGAACTTTTTAAGAGGGACCTCTTCCACATCTTGAAATAAGTGGAGGGGTTTGGCTTTCGTCGTCAAGCAATAGTTTGACTACGTAATAATTCATCACATGACCTCTCCCCTGTAATCCTTTTTGATCACATCACCCTTTTCTTTCCCGCAAATGGTCTTCTTCTGACCTTGAGGATTTCATGAAAACATACATTTTTAATGAAAACATTCATGTTAGTCAGTTGACAGTGAACACAGAAAAACAGGTGATTTAAAAGGATCTGGTGATTATCTGATCTGACATTGAGGGCACTGACGGCATGGAGAAGTTCTGCAGGAGAACAAGACACCACCATCTCCTAACTTGCAACATCTTTTCCTTTGATGAAGGAAATGCAAGAAGATTCAAATATGTTTTTAAAAAATAATATCTTGCATACTAAGCATAATGCATCACAAGTTACACATACCTCTGAAATCACAATTGGCCCCTATTACATTGTTCAGAGTGTAATGTAAGTCAAGAGGTACTGTGGAATATAATATGCATATTCCACAGGATAAAATGTTTAAATGGTGTTTTGAATGTTGAAAGCACAATTTTTTTAGATAACAGCAACAATATAACACTGGGTAGTGTTAATTATGTTGTACTGGCCTAATCCTTCTTCGCTACTGAAGGCCCATTTTTACCCCGGTTTAAGATTTGACAATAAATGAGAAAACATTGATCAGAGGTAAAACATTGTAATATGCATATTTAATTTATTAGAAATTAAATTTGGAGACAGAGCATTACATTACCATTTGTAGTGTTCATTATACACTCAAAAAAGCCAGATTGGATGTGTGCTAAATTAATCTAAGTTTGAAGTGTTGGTTTTACTATATATAGTCATGTTTTGTGGTTGAACATCATTAAGTAATGTTATTTTAACATTATGTGGAATAAGTTAACATTTACTAAATTCAGTTATGCTGACAGAACCTAATGCTTATTGGGTAAGATATCAAGTGACGTGTACAACTCCGGAACAGAAGGTGGCAGCAGTGTGCAAGCAGGGAGTGCATTAAACTTTACTTCAAGAATTGCAGAAGAAGAGAGAGCAACAAACGCGGTTAAACGGAGAAGTTCCAGAAGATAAGGTAAATCATTTACCATCCATCGTCTTGAAAAAAATAAAACACTGGACAGAAATGTTACATAACTCTTTATTATCCACTCTATGATTTTGAACGATAATTTCGTCACTGAGTGTTTCGTGGTGTCATATGTGCTTAGAAAAAAAATGTGCTTAGCATTGTATTAGCATTAGCAGAGGCTGGTTAACATGCGCTTCTGTTGGTAACACGGTTGACACAAAGATGAACTAGATGTCTGCTTTCGCTTAAAGATCTAAAAAACAGTGGGTAAACATCTCACGTAATGAATTAAGCACAGTCTATGACCATATTCTATAGAAATGTTGAACTTCAAGTGAAACAAACGTGTAATTTTTTCCTTTACATATACAGCGCTTCAAGTTGTCCAGCAGTGCCGAATTTCCACCGTGCGGCAATTGCGGCAGGGATTTATTTTTTGGAGCGGAAAATAAACTTGTGAACGTGAGTCTAGACACATGCACACACACTCTCTCTATCTCTTTATCACATACATTCAAGACCAAGCTTATTTTAATGTTGAGCACTTGTAACAAAGTGAATCAGGGTAAGTTGAGTGTGTGTGTGTGTGTGTGTGTGTGTGCACGTGCGCGCGCATGGATATAAAAATCTGTGTTACCCATATTCGGGCGGGGGGGAGTATCTGCTGATTCTTACTTCATAACATAAGATAAAATTTGCTACAATTATTTGACATTTTGGCCTTATCTTTCTTTGAATATATATTTTCTTCCCCCTCATTGATTGTTTTTCTCTCTCTTTCTCTGATCATCACAGACATCCAAGACGAGGTGTGGAGCCAGTCCTCTTAACTGCCATCCCTTTTACATAGGTGTCCCAGACAAGGGGGTCATCTGCCAGTGACAGAATTTTTTTTTTTTTTTTTTTTTATTCATGGATGCAAAAGAATGCAATTGTATTATTTAATTGTATCTAATTATTTTGTAAAGTCAAATGTTTTTCTTTGTTTGCCTCTTCATGGGCAATAAAGTTTAATCTCAAGGAACCCTGTTTGCTGTTAGGTGTTTTTCCACCCCGACATCAACTTGATATCAAGTGACACGGTTGACAAATTCTTAAATTGTTTAAAACAAATATAGATGTCACAATTAACTTATTTGATTAATTTATTTTCATATGACTGAAAGGACTCAATTAGTGATTGTCAAGCGCTACAGTCTTGTTGGATCTGCACAATTAATTAGTTTTTTGGTATCATTTGAAAATATAGTTATACCTATCCCATTAAATTGTCACTTACTCTTCAATCACACATGGATAAATATGTTGAACTAACCTTAAAAAGTTACGTTGCAGTTACCTGTTGTAACTAAGTAATGGTAAGTAACGGTAGCTTTGTTTATTCAGCATGTTTACATTAATTTCACTCAAAACAGTCCTTTGCAAAATGAGCATGTAATAATTGGGTGGAAATACTCTCCATAAATTATGTTCACACAACAAATAATTTTTATGTTGGACTTACCCCTTGTAATTGGTTAATGTTAACACCAAGGCCTTATGTTGAACCAGCATATTAACATTTATGTCAATTAAAAAAAGAGATTCTTGCTAAATTAACATATTATGATTGGGTGGAAATACTTTCCATAATTTTTTTTTGTTCACCCAACAAATGATTTTTTTCAGTGTACGGTGCCCTGATGGTGATGCAGAATTCTGTCTAACTTTCACAAGTCTGAACACATCTTTTTAAGGGTGAGACCGTCCCATGTTTTTTAGGAGGAGGGGGAATCTGTTTCGAACAAATGGACCTCTTTCTGACCCACCCCCTCCGGCAATAAACCTTCATGTGTTATTCTACCCAGCAACAGGGGTAGACATACCTTATTGCCTAAGACATTTTTCTCAACAGTAGGTATTACCATCAAAACAAACATGTCACAGCTGTTGGAACACCCTTGCTTTGTTAGGCCCTGGGATGTGAGCAAGGTATTTAAGTAAAATAATGGAAAGAAAATGGTACATGTTAGCAAATACAATGAAGTAATGTCTCACCTGAACATCATTCACGCCAAGCTTCCTCCAGAGGCCAGGAGGAGGCTTTCAGCAATGTGTCTAAACAGAGTAACAGTAAGTAAATAAAAGTATCATCAACCTTTTTAAAAGCATGCATAAACATACAAAAAAAATGTGGAAATTGGAACCACAAATAAAAAGTTTTTATAATGTGCTTGAACAGAACTTACTCATTTTACTGAGGAATGGTCTTTCATATGTCATGGTGCAGCTTTGCCTGCTGCACCATGGGCATTTCATGGCACTTTCCACCTCCCATACACCCTAGTTCTCCATGCACCACTGATCAGTTTCACCTGTCAGCCACTAATCAAGCCAGAACTCAGCACACCTGTCATCCTCCCTATTTAAGCTCCCTTCAGTTAGCTCTTCCCTGTCGGTTCGTCTGCTCATTCCTGCTCACCTCATCCGTTCCTTGTTCTGCCTGCCTCCAAGTAAGCTCTCTGCTTTGCTGCTGGATTTCCTGCTTCCCCAAGTGCTCCAAGTAAGCTATCTGCTTAGCTACTGGATGTCCTGCTACTCCAGCCCTACAAGTATTCTCTCTGCCATGCTGTTGGTTCTCCTGCTGCCCCAGCGCTTCAAGTAATCTCTCTGCTGAGTTGCTGGTTCTCGGCGCAGCACCCGCAGCTGTCCAGCTCCCTCACCAGTCTTCCAGGCCCTACTATCTACATCCTCTGGCTCCAGTCCGGTTCAGCATCTCTGGTCTCCTTCCACAACTCATCATTCAATAATCTTTTAAAAAAATGAATGAAGAACACCTGTCTGCTAACATGAGGACTTTCAAAATTTGATTTATGCTCATTTTTACCCAACAGGTCACATAGAGCTATAATGCTCAGAATTATTTTTAGAAAATGAGTGTAACAGCATAGTACTAAATGTGTACTCTTTTTGCATCTTTTGTTTTTTTATAAACTTTTGACAGTCTTCGTTTATTTTGAAAACCGGAAGTTTCACATGCTGTTGTAAGTTTGCGCTGATTTTTTTTCAGTCATCTTGATCTATTTGTTCAAGCCTGCAGTCTCATGTTTGCCCAAAAGTCCGTCAGCCTACCGTGAAAATGCTCGACATGCCAGATTACCAGTCTAAGTCCACTTAAACTTACAACTACGGAACTATAGCATTTCTCTTTATCTTCAGAGATGACAGAAAACCCTTTGGAGACCATGGATGGTGCGTGGAGCCTTCAAGTAAATAAAAAGTAACTAATATTCGCTGAGGATTCAAAGAAATTGTAAACAGAAATATTCCTTTATGAACAATTGTTTTTTTTTTTTAAACCTACCGGTGGCAGGTCTTCATCTTCTGAGGCGCTGTCCGTGTCCGACTCCGCTTTCATAAGACATCCAGCAGTGGGACAGATTCTTCGAAGAGCTTCAAGGGCCCTGTGTTGTTCAGACTCGTCCAGACCAGCCACTTCTTCTACGCGTCTCTGCTTGTTGACCTTCCACTTGGCGGTCTTGCCATATTTGGGGTTGGTTAAATCAATGTCCACAATTTGCTGTGCTGTGACCTGTAATGAATCAAATAAAATCATATTTATGAGAAACAAGCTATAAATAAATAAAAATACCTAATAATAGGCTAAAAAAATTTAACACGTAAGCTACATAATTGTGTATATAAGGGAAATTTATGATTAACACTTAATATTAATATATTGAAACCTGACTGCTGGCACACAATAAGTAATTGCAACATTTGCATGAGTAAGTTTGCAATACCTTTTTCCGGTAAGACTTGTTCCAGGCGCAGGCAACGCTTGTCTTCAACTCCTGGTTGAGGCCGAATCTGTCCACTGCTTCAACTTTGAACAAGAGAGCAGCAATGTGACTGCATGCCTCTCCCAAACTAGAAAGAAAATCAACATACATGTAAGCAAAGCCAAGCCAAAATGGAACAGATTCCACAGTTAATAAAATAGAGTAAATAAATTCTATTACATGTACAAACATTCACTTTGAATATTTAGTTGGAAATCTGGCCTTTAACCGGTCAAAACAAGATGATATCAAATTAAGGGAAGTAAACCCTTACGAAAGAAAAATATATTTACCAATATATTACTCAAAATATATTGTAATATTTTTTTCTCTACAATATATTATATACTTTATATATGGAATTATATATTGATGAAACATATATTTTGCAATATATTATATATTGTTGTAATATATTGCAATATATTGCAACATATTGCAAAATATACAAATGATTGCCGCTTTCCATATATATTGCCATATATTTAACATGAATATATAATATATGTATTTATATACCCAAAAATATTTAATTTTATATTTAAATCCACCATAATGTATTGCAATTTTATTTGGGAAATTTATTGGTAAATGTGTTTTTAATATATTGGCAAATGTATGCTCAATATATTGTAGAATACGTTTTAAAAATACATTAAGTTATATAGAAACTTGACATGTTTATATGAGCAAATCTTACGATAATTAACACAGACAAATGGGTATCAAAAGCCATCTTTATTTTTTTTTAAACAGGCATAAATGTACATTGTATTGTAAATTTTTTTAACAGCACAACATATAACAGAGCAAATTCTTAAACAAAATACACAGAAAATCTTCTTAACATCCTGAAACAGTGCAACATACCAGTATAAAGAACAAAATACAAATTAAAGTAATTTAATACTTTCAGCATTGTATTGCAAAAAGTAACTAGAATCGTTGAACTTCTGAAGAAGTTGAAGAAGGCGCCCGCCTGGTGGTGCACGTAACCGTCAAAGGCAAAGCTTCCGAGTTCCTTGGTCGTAGGCTTTTATCACTTGGGGATTTTAAATCAAATCTTCTGAGTGTGAAAAGGATTTGTCTTCGTCAAAACCAGCTGACAGGAGAAGGTCTGCATCTAAGCAGCATGGAAAATTGGTGTTATTAAAACATGATTAAATACTTCAATGTAGCATGAAAAAATGAAATATGTGAATAAAAATGTTAAAGGCATTACAAACTACTAAAGGAAGTACAAACTCTGTGAAGCAGAAGTTGGTGAGACCTTCCTAGAGCTACTTCCGGTTAGTAACATGCTAAGCGTTAGCCGCTAACATGGTTGTGTCCAGTATCACCGGGTGATTGTACTCTGTTAGTTTGGTCCAAATCCTGTACTGGAAAGTTCCTCAAAAAGGGTGCCAATACTTAATGTCACCAAAGCTCACCAAAGGCCATGTGTCAGATCGGCCTCCTTTAGCAACTAAGCCTCACCAAATCTAGGCCCAGAACTCAACATTTGACAAAAATGGTGTGTAGTGCCATTTCCCACAGGTGAGTGGTGCTGTATTGGCCGGGGGGGTAGTTCTTGCTGTTGCAATTTTTTCATCATTCATTCATTTATATCAGTTGTTCAGATTATTTATTTGTTACTTGTAAAAAAAAAATAATAATATTGGGTACTCCCGAGCGGGTTGCGAACCTGCGACCTTTGGTGCACCAGCCCAACACCTAAACCACTGTACCAAAAAAAAGTGTCATGCTGAGCTCTGCATTTTTGAGAGGTCAACTGTGTCTAGGAAGTGGTTTTGAGAAGTGGTTTTTGGTTAATTTTGTCACCACGATAACTTTAAATTGCGTCAAGTACAAATAGCACACTTCGCGGCGTCGAGACGCACGTTTTGATATATAGTTTGTGGGGGTACAGCCTACGGTCCGGGCTGTATTAACAGAACCTCAATCAGCTGTAACTGATAAGTGATGTTGGTGCCGGGACGACAGACGGAGGAAACATAGTGAACAGGTACCTGCAGAAAGTGTTGGTGGAAAAAGTGCATATAAAGAACAGATACACGAGGGGTAGGTGGTACTGGCCAAATAACCACTTTATTGTTCTATTTAAAGCCTACAAGTATACTAATACTGCTTAATGACATGTACCGACATACTCCTGGTGGAATAGGTTGCTTGGAAGAAACCGCAGCACTTACGCTTTTAGTTTAACCTCTGGGTTACTTGTGTTTGTGAAATGATGTGAGAATCTGTATTCTCAGTCTGCTAGGTGCTGATCTCGGAACTTGGCTCGAGCACGTTTTCTTAAACGTGTGGTCGGGGAGGAAGCTGTGAATCTACCAGGCTGCTCTTACGCTTGTGTTTTATTTAAAAACTCGCTAACAGTGTAATATTCTGTCTTGGTTCCTGTTTATGATTTGGTTAAAGTTAGTTTTTCCCTGCTTTTTGGTTTATTTGTGTTTTAGGTTCTGTCATAGTTGGAGTTCTGTCTTAGTTTTGGTTTGTGTCTTAGTGTGAGTTTTGAGGCTTCTTTTACAGTTATTGTTTTAAGTTTGGTTTCTGATCTGGTCTTGTTTTGAGCCTCAGCACTGATGTCTGGTCTAATTACTTACTCTGCACACCTGCCTAACTCCACCCCTCCTACAATCACCTCTCTGACCGGTTTCACCTGCTTCCTCCTCCATATAAACAGTTGAGACCAGACATCAGTGCCAGGTCGTCTTGTTGAGTGTAGGTGAGTTCTCCTCTTGCAAGTTCTGTTATGTTTTGCTTTTAGGATTTTGAACCACCTTGTCTCCAGAAATCTGTGCCATCTCGTTCTGTCTGTTCCTGCCTGGTCTGCCCCTAGAATCCGTCCGCTTCTGTGGCGTCTTTTGGATTGACGGTCCTTTTTGGGTTTTTTCCCTGTTTTGCTTTTTGTCAATAAAAGAGCAAACTGAACCTCTGCTGGTCTGGCTGAATTCTGGGTCCGCTTTCTCAGTTCATTACAAACAGACTTTTTTCTGAATAGTCACAAACATATTTTATACCACCTAATGTTAGAAAAAAAAATACATACTTGTGAAGATCTGGAAGGTGAGCAAAGTGATGTTTCCACAGGGCCGTCACTCTCAGGTCCGTCAACATGTTTGGTGGGGCAGTCGTCAACGTCTTTGTTAGTCGTGGTGATGAATGAAACAAGTTTTCTCACCTCAACCAGCAGAGCCGGAATTTTCTGAGAAAAAAAGTAAAATTTTATACACACAGCAACCATGAAGACCAATATTGTCCAAGAAGCTACAAATCAATTGACATAATATAGGGTTAGGGTTAAAATAATAACAGGAACAAGTTATAGGACTGACAGAACTAAAATACAAATAGAGTGCTGTCACTAACTCCTCTCGTTGGGACACACAGATACAGGCCCAGACTTCAAATAATTGCTCGTTGAACATGGTCTCATTAACAGTAACATTCGGTGAAACAGACTGTGACTGTTATTACTAGCACAATCATAAGGAAAAATGTCTACTTATTATGCCTGTGAGTGCTCCTGATTCTCCAAACATAGTGAAAATGCCTGCAGACCACATATCAGACAACATATGGGTAATTGCTTTTTAGATTTTGACAGCATCTCTAGAATTACCCTTAGTCCTAAATGGATTATATACCACCTGACATACAGTAATGTTTGATGACATATCAGTCGATACTTGCCTTTAACTACCATGTTCCGCAGTTTAGAGTTTTCTCTATGTAAGGCCTTGATCTGGCTCGGCATATCTCTTGTTACATCATTGGTTTCCTGGCTTGACGATTCTGCTGAACCTGCTGGACCGGGGCTGAACTGGTTCTCCCCCAACAGTAATTCCTCCTCCACCCGTCTTTTAGCTGCAACTTTGGCCTTTTTCCATAAGGCAAAGGTATACATTTTTCATTATTTAGTCATGGATAATCCAATATACTAATGATGCATAGTGCAAAATCAATCTCTGTTAAATTACCTGTTTTGGATTTCCAGACCCGGGGGGCTTTTCACCCGTACGAATAAATTCTTCACCAAAGTCCAGGTGTTTTCTTTTTCTCACCCTCTTAGTTGGCATGTTCTTGGGATCTAGTTCCAAGGCCTTCATTTCCCGCTCAGCAGCTCTCAGTGTAGATTCTTTTTCTACATTAATTTATAGAAACAAATTTAATAATAAACTACCACTGCAATTAATAAATACTGCAGAAAAACATGTGCCAAATTCTACATAAGGATATATTTTTTGTATCTTTTTTCGTCTTTTATTTATATGGCCGTGGATGTGGGGGTGCTGCTGCACCCTCTAGGGGCAAGAGGGAGATTTTTTTTAAAAATGTATTAAAAATACTTTGCACAATTTATACATTACTTAAGAATATTTTAGGAAATTATTTAGATTTTTTTAAATTTACTATTACATGTATTTGGATTTTAATTTAACTATTTTGAGGCCTAATCAACTCAAGTTCACGGAAGTTACGTTGTCATGGCAACATCAAGCAAGCTAGTGGTTGCCGAGTAAAGAGGTATCCCGCTCGCAGCAGCAGACTAGTAATAGGCCGTGGGCAAGAATCTGTAGAGCATATATTCACCTGAGAACTGATGATGTCTGTGTGTTACAGACCCTGGTTACGTGCACTGAAGTGTATATGACAATAAAGTAGTGAATCTCAATCTATTTATTTATTTTTAGTTGTTTTATTTTAAATAGGCCCATAGGCTCATAGGTCTTTTGTCTAAAAAAAAACTAAAAAAAAATCACAGCACCCCCTGTTCAAAAGTACTTCCAGCGGCCCTGGTTATTTAAGACATTAATAAATAAGAATAAACATTTTGATAAATGTGTAACAAACATTGTGTTGCTGTACTTGATAATTGTCATGGTTGAGTTCTGGTTTGACTTCTTTTTTCGGTTTTCATTTTTTCATCTTATGTGGGTTTGGTTTGACTTTATTTATTGTTAGTTTTCATTGTCATCTTCACTTCACCTCCTCAGCAGTCAGTCACACCTGTTAACAATTTACCAGTCAATTAGCCAGACCCTTGTTCCACTTGTGAAGTGCTATATTTAAACCTCACTCTGCCTTCACACTGCATTAAAAGTGTGATTTCCGTCACTATGCGGCACTGTAGATTGTCGTGGAAGTTCAGGTTAACGACTGTTCACGGTAATTTGCAGTCAACACCGAAAACTGCCATGAATTGTCAGAAATTGACGTGGCAGTTGTCCCCCCATGACCCCCCTCCTCCTAATTCTAGGGGAGGATTTAACATGTAAATGAAAATGCTGTTAGCTATACAAACGCAAATCAGTGTTGCAGGGTGAGGTTTCGCCTTTAGCAAGACAGAGCCACATTTCACAGACTTGATGCACAGAAGAAGTGATGTGATGGCATTGTCAGAAATCTTGAAGGTTGATTGCCATGACAAAAGCATCATGGCCAGAAGTTTCATCAACAAGTCTCCTGGTTTTTCACTTGTGGACTGATCACTTCGTAAAACGTGTTATTTAGTTAGAAGTTATAAATTTATTGAAGGCTGTGGCTGGAAATAATTGGGGTGCAGATAGACAATCATTATTAAACATATATAAGGCTCTCATGAGATTAATAATACATTATGGCAGTTTTATTTATGGAGCAGCAGCTAAAACAACATTACAAAGAATAGATAGATTACAAAGTAGGGCTTTACGTATATGCACAGGAGCAGTGAAAACAACACCTATCAACGCTCTTTTAGTAGAGACTGGAGAAACTCCACTGGAATTCAGAAGAACGAAATTAGGTTTAGTATATTGGATGAAAATTAAAAGTAGTATGGATGAAAATGTAACTTCAACAATTTTACAAACTTGTTGGGAATAAAAGGACATGCCAAGAATGGTGTCTTAAAGGATTATTGGGAAATAAAGGAAATATAAAGGATATTTATAGATTAAGGAAAGCATTATTTATTTATTATTTATTATCTTCAGAATACAAAATTAACAAATAGAATTTAATAGATGTAAAACAGTGTTGCTACACACTCATGAACAGTAGGTGGCGGTATGCACCTTAAAGTTGCTTGCGATCAGCCATGTTAGAAGAGAAGAAGAAGACGAAGAAGAC
The DNA here is from genome assembly GCF_011125445.2 of Fundulus heteroclitus. NCBI lineage: Eukaryota > Metazoa > Chordata > Actinopteri > Cyprinodontiformes > Fundulidae > Fundulus > Fundulus heteroclitus. Next base: position 839,707 of record NW_023397263.1, read on the forward strand.
GAAGCTACTGTGTGTTCATGTCCTCTTCTGAGCCTGAAGATGAAATAAAACCACAACTGCTGGTAAGTGATCAATGGCTGGACGACGTCTCGCGTTCAACTCGCCTTCAACTTGCAAGAACAAGCTTTATTAAAGTGAATTTTTTGTGAATCACAGTAAGCAGGACGCCGTCTTCACAACTCGGAGACAAATTGCAGGCGCTATGAACCGGAGCAAGGGTAAGATTTAAAGAATATGCTTTCATTCTGCGGTAAAAGGAAATAGATACGGATAGATACCGATCATAACTGTACATTTTGTTTTCACAGACTAATCTCGCCTCATAATGAGGCGGTGACCTCCTATTTGCTCTGAGCAATAAAGATGTTGATAAAGACGACATTGTGTGTAAGTGACTTGTTTTACTGTTTTCTCCTTCCTTGTTACTGTGACTTGCGTTTGATTTTTATTCATACCACTCTCATTTAATTGTTTTCCAGCCGCTTGTAAGACGTATTATGAGACGGTACGCAGGAGCTGAAGCTGCCAAGAATTCAGCTCGGAGTCGAGCTAGAAGAAAGAGGGTAAGACTTTACTTGGTGACTATTTTTCAGGTGCATTGATAGATGTGTTGTGTCCATACGCAGTGCATCCCACCGCACAGTACTGATTCCTTTTTTTTTTTTACAGCTGCTGGAATCGAGGCAGAGTGTGCAGGCGGAGGAGGAAGTGGAACTTTGGAAGTCCGCCACCATCGACCTCATGTCTGGCGAAGAAGATGGCGTCGTTGGCGGAGTCTCCGGATGGATTGTACGGCCGCCGTCATTTCATAGGGTTGTGTGCAATTCTGTTCCCCCGTGAAAATCTGTTTCCCCCGTGTCGGGAACGTGCTTTGCAGCCATTTTCCCGGCGCTTCTAATTGATTTCTCGGTAAAACAACTCATATAATCATGTCAAGGTTGTAACAGTCAGTTTAATCGGCAGCTGTTTACAAAATTGTAAAATAAAAATAAATAAACGAGGTCTTCTTACGCTGTTTTGTTTTATTTTACAATTTTGTAAACAGTTGCCGATTAAACTGAATGTTACAACCTCAACATGATTATAGGACTTCTTTTACCGAGAAATCAACTAGAAGCGCCGGGAAAACCCGCTGCAAAGCGCGCTCCCGACACGGGGGAAACAGATTTTCACGGGGGAACAGAATTGCGCACAACACCGGATTTCTCTGAACTCTGTGTGAAGCTGCAGTCCCGGTTAGAGGCGACGCCGAAGTACAGAGCCACGCACAGTAGGCGTCTGCACAACGGACCTGCCTCGGAGAGAATGCTGCCAGCATTTACCTACAACCCCGAGGAGGCAAACGGACAGTTCACGGAGTTGTAGTTTTTGGATACGCATGTGTGGGCAGATCCTTGCGTTGTATATAGTTGTGTTTGTTTTAATAAAGCTCTTTCTTTGCATAAACATCTTCCTGGCAAATGTTCATTTCCTGTATAAATTCATTCATGTCTTTGATGGTAGCCTAATAATAGTGTAGTAGTGTAGGATAACATGAATATACAGCATAATATATATATATATATATATATATATATATATATATATATATATATATATATATATATGCCAACCAATCACGAGTAAGAACATTCATGCCTGGCCTGGCCACGTGTGGTTTTGCTGCCAATCACGAGCGATTTTACTTGTTTGAAATAGTGGTTTCAGCCAATACTGAGTAGGTTATTCAAGCCAGACCTGGCCAGCGTGCGGGTTCGCTGCATTCAAATGCTAATTAGGGCCATTAGTACAGCTGATCGCTCTCCACATACGTCATAGTCCGGTTCCGACAATTTGTGGCACTGACAAACGGCGACAAGCGCGGGTTGCAAATTGTCGTTAACTGCCGAAAATGAGGGAGATCTGCGGTAGTTTACGGGGACGAAAATTTCACTTTTCATGCAGTGTCAGTTCAGCACTGGGCCGTCTTCTGCTATTCACCACTCCCTCCGTAAGTCTTTATATTCTGCTGTTCGTTCCTGGAGAAGCTCTGCTCTTTGTCCAGGTGTCTTCTGTGAATTGCTAACCTGACAAGCTGTTCTGGAGAAGCTGTGCCCTGGTGTCTCCTGAGAACTGCTAACCTGTCAAGCTGCTCTGGTGAAGCTCTGCTCTGTGTCCTGGTGTCTCCTGAGAACTGCTAACCTGTCAAGCTGCTCTGGTGAAGCTCTGCTGTGTCCTGGTGTCTCCTGATAACTACTAACCTGACTAGCTGCCCAGAAGACGTTCTGCCCAGAGTCCTGGTGTTACTATGAGGCCTGCTAGCCGAGCAGCACTAGCGAGTGTGGACTCTCTCTCTCCGGGCCGTCAGCTCCTGCCATCACCTACAACCCTGACCTTCTGCAGCCCTGAACCTCTGGTCTTCATCATCAGCCATCCACCACCCTTCCTTTAAATAAAAACTCTTAAACTTTAGTCCCGTGTGCACTTCCTGAGTTCATCGATAAACAAATCATGACAATAATACAGTAACTGATAAGAAATAAGTGATGTCGAGTGTGAGCGTGTGTGACGACTTACCAGCTAATTGAAGAACTGCAGCATCTTCCACGGGCCATCCATTAGCAGGTTTTTTGCTATAAGTTGCTCGGCATTCAACAAGAAATGTCCTGTCATTCGAATTATCTGGGTCAAAATCAATTATCCAGCCGACTGAAATTATACTGGTTCTATTTTTTGTCAGGTCCCTTCGACCAACTTACAAGGGCAAACCAATATTTTGTCATTTTAGCTAGACAACGGCTTTTCGTTTCTGCTGCTCGCGCGCAAATCAACCGACTCACCCGCATTCGCGCCTAGCAGTAAAGCGCATGCACGATTTGGCAGGCTATATTAACATTTATTAGCTGGAGAGTATTTTAAATATTGCAAATACAGTTTTTCCTTGTCAAAATGAACATCTCAGACATTTAAAATAACATTTTTCATATATTAACGACCGCTTAAAATGTGCAAATACTTCTATCTACCTAAAACTTAATTATTACAGTTTTAGAGGCTTTTAGACTTTTTTTTGACATCCTGAAATTCAGTTTCTACTGGCAAAAATGTAATTTATGAAATCTACAATTACAGTTATGACTATTAGGAGTGTAATTTTGACTAGAAAGAATCCTATTTTAGTTATCTAAAAATGGAACAACAAAGAGGAGAGCGCCTTTAATAAATGTCAAAACTGCCTGCCATACACTAAGACTTCTGGTCAGTCTCGTCCTGCCCATTTGCAACCGAACGTAAGCTAGCTGCCACAGACAGACGACGAAAATGGAAATAGTTCGACTGAAAAGAAAATATATCCTCCCAGGTTGTGATCAAACGGAAATTCCAAGCAGAACAAGACAATTATGGAAACAAAGGTTTGTCTTTTTGCTTGATTCTGGCTATTTATACAGCACATGATAATACTATCAGCTACAAACAGTTGCAAACTGATTTCAGTACTTTATTTCATTTTATTTATTTATTTATCATTTTTGCTGCGACTATAGCTTGATATGGTCTTGGAGTGATACACAATATATTGTTTTATTTTCTTTGCTTTTTAGCCATGATATTGCCTAGCTAACGAGCGGTAACTTAGGATGACGTAACATTATTTACAACATGCCTATCTTGCTTTTAGCATTACACCATTTTTTATTTTGCATCAATTGATATCAACATTTCACAGTAGCATTTTTATTTATTAGATTTATGTATATGGGAATCAAGAGAATTATGTATTCAAAGATAAATATGGATCTATGTTTTCTCTCACTTTTACCCAAGAAAGCAATGAAAGATCCCATGATTGATCAGCTGATCCCGGATCTGGTAAGTCATTAAGACCAACATGGGCCCCACATATTGATATGCATTTGAGATATCTAAAGAAAAAGCATATAATGTGGATTTAAGGCACAGCTCGAAACCTTCTAATGCTCTGCGTGTGTAATCCATGTTAACAAAACACAGCATTATTAATTACATTTCAGGCAATCTTTAATTGTGCAGATTCAGTGTTCAGTATATTTTAAGTTTTGTCTTACTTTGCACATACATCTTGGTAATGTGGAGATTGTTATGTAGACTGTTTGGGATTTTGTTATTTTTCTTTTTCATTAGGATGATGATTCTGGACCTTGGGTTCCACTTAGTGGTGGAAAAGCCGTGGAGGCTTCAGGTGAGGCTGGTGGATGAGAGGTGGAGGCTTCAGGTGAGGCTGGTGGATGAGAGGTGGAGGCTTCAGGTGAGGCTGGTGGATGAGAGGTGGAGGCTTCAGGTGAGGCTGGTGGATGAGAGGTGGAGGCTTCAGGTGAGGCTGTTGCAGGACTGAAGGAGGCCGCAGGAGCTGCTGAAGGAGGCACATGATCAGGTGGTGACACAGAGGCTGTGGCAACAGGTGAGGCTACTGGTGGAGACGTGGAGGCCGCAGGAGCAGCTGAAGGAAACCCAGCGGTAGGTAGGCCTACTAGAGACCGATCAGTGACCAGAGAAGGGGAAAATTCATGGTCTTGAAATATGTCCCTTTTGAATGGCCAGATCCCTGTGCAGCAGAATCCCTCCTGCACATTAGATGGTGTTGCTGAAACAGGGAGAGACTCCTTGACAATGCTTGGGATGTCATATATGGTCATTGTCATGCCAAGATGATTTTTCATCCAGGAGTCACAGGCTGAATTTACTGCCTTATTTAAAGGCCCGTAGACAGTCTTGTCAAAAGGCTGCATTTTATGGGAGCAATGGGGAGGCAATGACAGGAGCACAATGCCATTGCTGCGGCAGAAGTTGACACCCTCGAGGGAAAGGTGTGAGGGGTGATTGTCCAAAATTAGCAAGACTTTGGACTCTGGGGAGCTATGACTGTGCAGCTGGAAGTGTTTTAAATACACTATAAAGTCAGATTCCTGCATCCATCCAGTGCGATTGGCCGTCCCTATACAGCCAGTCGGTCCATCTCGGACAAAGTGGGACTTGAAATGGACCCGTGGGAAAATCAACATTGGTGGTATGGTGTTGCCAATTGCATTCCCTGCACAAGCCATTGTAACTAGTGTTCCCCGCTCAGCTGAGCTAAGAGCCCCTACCTGCTTCTGCCCACGTCTGGCCACAACCCTGTCGGGTGTCTGGACTGTTGTAATGCCCGTCTCATCAACGTTCCAAATGTTCTGAGGAGGGAAGTTGTGCTTCTCGAGAACTTTACTAAGATTGTTCAAGAATTTCCCAACATTCACCCTGTTAAGCTGGATGCTCTTGACAGGCTTGTGGCTTGTGGACGTCTAATAGAGAGACTGGTGTTCTTCTTCATGAATCCAGAAAACCAATCTCCCCCAGCCATACTCGTCTCTCCACTGCTCAGGAAATTTGCACCCATAGTGAGTGGCCAGCTGATATGCAAACCTCCTAACCTGAAATAAAAGGATTACAAATGTAAATACCATCCATCATATTATTTTTAGGCCTAATTCTATCCTTTCCCTCCCTCATATTAACATGTCCCTTAAAGGACATGTTAATATGAGATTTTTTCTTCCCGGAAAAAAACTTCACTTTGACGTGCAAACAAAACAGAGAGCCAGCTGCACTACTTCCTCCCCCTCCCTCCTTTGCAATTGAAACTCTCCTAAACGCGCATCTTGTCTGTGATTTGCTGTCACAGGTTGTTTTTGTTGTCGATTTTGGAGTCTGGGCTGTCCACACAGGTTGCGTTTTTATGCAGTGTATTCAGGACACAGGCAGCTAGCGGATGGTAAGGTGATGTTTGCTGTTAGTGACATAAAATGCTTTAGCCTTGCTTAGAGCACCTTTAATAAAACAGTCTTCCCCTCATCTCTTACCTCTTTGGGACATAACCCAAAGTACTGGTCAGCTGCCTTTTTTAAATACTGCCCAACACTCTTCTCCTGTTCGTCTGTAAAAACCCTCCTGCTGCTCCAGTAGCCAACACCTGGTAACTGATCATGTCTCTCTGTTTGCAGTCTCCCTCTCTTTCTGTGGAACCTGTATAATGTGGTGTGACAGATGGCAAACTCTCTTGCCACTGCCCTGACTGCTCTGCCTTCATCTCTGATAATATTAGAGGCTCTTTCCAAAATATGGAGAGGGACCCCTCTGTCTGTGACCCTCTTTCTCACTCTGGGCATACTGAAAAGAAAGATAAATATAGTATATTTACATAAATATGATATAATATATATTAAATTAATATAAATAAATACTGTATATTTTAGTTGCATCAACAAATTGTACCAACAAATGGTCACAGACATCTGCATGCATGCGCGCACATGCACACACACATAAACATAAAACTCCTGTCCTTGCTCCTACTTGATGAATTATTTTATATTTAAAACTTATAGAAAATGTTATATGTAAACTTATAGAAAAATGTTTAAAAATACTGCTATGTGGTCTATTTTTATATGTATGCATTGTACGGGGACAGTTGCAACAACTGTTGCAACTGTCCCCGTTCCTGTCAGCCATGATAAAACCTGTAGTGCTAGCTAAACAAGGCTTCTGTTCCAATGCACAATACGTGCTGCGTGCTTGCGTTCTCGTCAAGTCCGATCTTCCTGTGTTCTTACCGAGAACAGACTTGACGAGAACGCGAGTCCGTACTTTAACATTTTAAAGACATAAAAAGACAACACATAAACATTAAAGTATGGTTTATAGGTTGGGTTCTGCAATGTTATAAGATGAGTATAAAACTCATCTTTAGAACCAATCTCTGCTCAAAATGGTGATCTGCACCACCTAATCTACTTTCAGCAGTTATCATCAGTTATTGCAACCGTAAACTGCAGAAAATACAGACAGAGCGGCTCCTTCTGAGTTTACTCTCTGCTCCTGTCAGGATGAGCTGCAGTTTGTTATGGAGGCGGAGGGATATTTCAGCGTCACTTAGTTTAGAGCCCAAACAAGCGACTTCACTTTCAGAAACAAGCCCAAAAAACTGCAACCCCGCAACTCATGAAATTTACAAGCAACTTTAGAAATAATAAGACCAAAGTCACATAAAATAAGTGGGCTTCGCAACAGTGAGCATTCTATCTAAGTGTGTCATATCACTCCGACCCTCTGGTCGGTAAACAAATGTTCCGGCAAATTCTACAAAACCTACCGAAAAGTCTTGGTCTTATGTCATCTTCAAGGCAAGGCAAGGCAAATTTATTTATATAGCACAATTCAGTACTAGACAATACAAAGTGCTTTACATGATTAAGATATAGCAAAATAATAAAATGTAGATAGAAAATAGAATAAAAGCAAGTAGGGATAGAATGTAGTAACAAAAAAGAACATTAAAAACAGTAAAACTGTTTAACTAGAACAGTCAAAGGCAATTTTAAACAAATGTGTTTTTAATCTTGATTTAAAAGAACTCAGGCTATCCGCACTTTTACAGTTTTCTGGAAGTTTGTTCCAGATAAGCGGAGCATAGGAACTAAATGCTGCTTCTCCATGTTTGGTTCTGGTTCTAGGTATGCAGAGTAGGCTGGAGCCAGAAGACCTGAGTGGTCTGGAGGGTTGATACACTGATAACAAGTCTGTGATGTATTTAGGTGCTAAGCCATTCAGGGATTTATAGACTAACAGAAGTATTTTAAAGTCTATTCTCTGAGATACAGGGAGCCAGTATAATGACTTTAGAACTGGGGTTATTTCTCTACTTTCTTAGTCTTAGTAGCAGCGTTCTGGATCAGCTGCAGCTGTCTGATCCACTTTTCAGGAAGACCTGTGAAAACACCGTTGCAGTAATCAATTCGACTAAAAATAAACGCATGGATTAGCTTTTCCAGATCCTGCTGAGACATCAGTCCTTTAATCCTAGAAATGTTCCTCAGGTGATAGAAAGCCGACCTTGTAGCTGTCTTTAGATGCTTTTGGAGGTTCAGGTCTGAGTCCATCACTACTCCCAGATTTCGGGCCCGATTAGTGGTTTTTAGCTAAAGCGACTGAAGCTGTATGCTAACTTTTAATCGCTCCTCTAATGGTCCAAATATTATTACTTCAGTTTTGTTTTTATTCAGTTGAAGGAAATTTTGGTACATCCACGTATTGATTTCTTCTAGGCATTTACTCAGTGATTGAATGGGTTCATAGTCACCTGGTGACATGGTGATGTAGAGCTGTGTGTCGTCTGCATAGTTATGGTAGCTGATGTTGTTGTTTTTTATGATCTGGGCTAAAGGGAGCATGTAGATATTGAATAGGAGGGGACCCAGGATGGACCCTTGGGGAACCCCACATGTGATTTTTGTCATCTCTGATGTAAAATTACCTACTGATACAAAAAATTCCCTGTCCTTTAAGTAGGATTTAACCAGTTGAGAGCTGTACCAGAGAGGTTGACCCAGTTCTCCAGGCGTTCTAACAGAATGGAGTGATCGACAGTATCAAATGCTGCACTGAGGTCCAATAGAACCAGCACGGTGGTTCTTCCACAGTCTGTATTTATATGGATGTCATTAAACACCTTGATAAGGGCGGTCTCTGTACTGTGGTGAGCACGGAAACCTGACTGGAAAACATCAAAGCGGCTGGTCGTAGTTAAGAAGGTGTTTAATTGTTGAAATACAGCTTTTTCAATGATCTTACTGATAAAGGGGAGGTGTGAGATGGACCTGTAGTTCTGGAGTAGAAGTTTGTCTAAATTGTTCTTTTTCAGCAGTGTTTTGATAATTGCTGTTTTTAGGGACTGGGGGAAAACACCTGACAGAAGGGACGCGTTGACAGGTCAAATCAGACGCTATGACAGGTAAAACTTTTTTAAAGAAAGCTGTGGGGAGAACATCAAGGCAGCTTGAGGAGGAACTTAACTGCTGAATTATCTGCTGTAGTTTATTTGGCTGAATTGGGACATTTGGTCAAAATCAATTCTGGTAGGAGACAACTTTGGTACTGAACTTAGTATAGATGTACAAACAGATCCTCTAATCTTTTGGATTTTTTCAGTAAAGAAGTTAGCAAATTCATTGCAGGCCCTGGTGGAGTGGAGTTCGGAAGCCACTGACACAGGAGGATTTGTTAATCTGTCGACTGTGGCAAATAAGACACAAGCATTATTAATGTTTTTCTTGATGATCTCTGAGAAGAAAGATTCTCTTGCATTTTTCAGTTGTAAGTTATATCTGTAAAGTCTCTCTTTATAGATGTCATAGTGAACCTGGAGTCTGTTCTTTCTCCACCTGCGTTCAGCTTTCCTACATTCCCTTTTTTCACTTCTAACTGCTGGAGCATTTCTCCAAGGAGATTTTTTCTTCCCGGAAAAAAACTTCACTTTGACTGGAGCAATGCAGTTAATGATGTCTGAGACTTTAGACTGAAAGTTATCTACTAGCTCATCTACTGAGTTGCAGCCAAAGGTTGAGGTAGCAGAGTAAGCTTGAATAAAAGTTTCTGTGGCATTGTCCTTAAAGGTGCGTTTTCTTACGATGTCCCTTTGGCTAAATGAGTCACTGGAAATGATACATTCAAAGGTAACGGAGAAGTGATCGGATAAGGTAACATCAGTTACATTGACCTGTGAAATGTTTAGACCTTTAGTGATGATCAAGTCTAAAATATGTCCCTGCTTGTGTATTGGCTGTTTAACATTCTGAGTTAAACCAAAGTTTCTAAGTGTGTCACACAGTTCTTTTGCACTTCTGTCTTCAGGGTTGTCGACGTGAAAGTTGAAGTCTCCCACAATAATTAAACAGTCATAATCAACACATATCACAGACAAGAGGTCACTAAAATCCTTAAAAAAATTTGATGTGGACTTAGGAGGCCTGTACACATTTAGAAACATAGTTCGTACTGGGCTCTTTACCTGGAGAGCCAGATGTTCAAAAGAGTTGAATTTTCCCAAAAACACCTTTTTACACTTTAGTGAATCAATAAACAATGTTGCCACTCCTCCACCTTTCCTTTGCTGTCTGCTCTCACAAAGGAAATTGTAGTTTGGAGGTGTTGACTCCATCAGTATAACTTCTTCATTAGATTCATGTAACCATGTTTCTGTTAAAAACATAACATCAAGATTGTTGTCAATAATAAAGTAATTAATTAAAAGGTATTTTCCTGACAGAGATCTAATGTTTAATAAACCTAGTTTATATGATTTGGTGTTTGATGATGTCTCTGTGGCAGATTGCATCTGACAGTTAATGACTTTCAAGTATTTGTTCCTGTTTATCCTTTTGTTTTTCTTTTTTCTGCCACGTATCATCACAGATATTCCATAATCCCCGGGAAAAGACCCAAGCTGATTCTGGAAACTGTCATGTCTGATAAACGTGCAGCGAGGGCCCGCTGTGTATCACAGCAAAGTAATCTGAAGTCTTGAGGACAGGCATGTTCCGTGATACGTAGAGGAGGATCTGGGGCTCTGCGGCCTTTGGAAGATGCTGGTTTAGTCACAGAGCTGTGGCTATATGGAGAGGATGTCATCTGTAGGCCAATCTTAAATACTTTGTTCATGTTGGGAGAAAATTCCAGAAAAGGAACCTCTGGGCTTTGTGGAGAGGAAGGCGAGGCGGGTGTAGTCCGTACCGGTGTTCTTGACGATGGCGGTTCTTGGTCCTCTTTTTGTTCTTTCGAGATCTGGGATGAATCCTCCTGTAGCTCTGACGAAGCTTCTTTCTGTGTCATCTTTCTGGCCATCTTTATCTTGGCTTGTTCGGGCTTATCATTTGTTTTGGCACTGGATGTACTTTGTTTTGGGACAAAGCTGATGGCGTATGGTTCACAGAATAGAAGATGTTTGAAATCAGCCGTTTTGCATCTGACCTATTTAGAGAGAAGCCATTGCTGCTAAACAGATGTCTTCTTTCCCAGAAGATGTTAAAGTTGTCTATGAAGGTTACAGTTGTTTGTTTGCATGTTTTTTCCAGCCATTTGTTTAGCATCAGAATTCTGGAAAAAATCTCATCTCCACAGTAAACGGGCGCCTCATGCGCGCTAAGAAAAACCTTGACATTAAGGCCATGAACTAGGTTCAACAGACGAATGTAATCCTCTCTCAATACTTCTGATTTTCTTATCCTGTTGACGTCCCTCAGGGCTTCAGCTTGTTTTATGAGTTTTTCCAAGGTCGGTCATTCTTTTAAGAGACTCGGAAGGATGTCTGATATATCAGACACCCGGCCACAGTTCCTATCCTTATAAATCAACACCTCTGTGTTTTTCTTGTTACAGAAATGTTTAATCCCCCTTACAGATCCATTGCATAATATCAGGGTCCTTGGCCCTGTGGCATGTCTTTTCTGTGATGTCTTAGAACAAAAATCGTTGACATACCTCTGATTGTTGTCGTGATCCTCCTTGGTCACATTTTGGTGCGGAGCGAATCTGTTTCGTAATGGAATTCCAGCATTTCCAGCAGGTTTACTCCTATCATTTGTTTTGAGAACAGCCCGTTGTTGTTTCATTTGTCTTGGGACATCTCTCTGTAGTCTCGGCCAGTTTTCTTTGTCTGGGTGCGGGGTTCGTTGATTCTTTGGTCTTGCACCCAGAGTGATCCAGGGATTCTCATTTTCCTCCGGGGACTGTTTGTTCGCTGAGTCGCTGGGCTGGTGGTCACCATTCAGAATCACAGGCAGGGTTGTTTCATTTCCATGGGTGGCGTTTACATCATAATTCACTTCGAGTCGACAGATTTTCAGTTCCATAACAGCTATCTTCTGTAAAAGCTTGTCAAAGTCCATTGTGGTGAAGATAGGCATCCTTTGAATCGGGTGGTTCTCCTTTATATCCGCTTCATGTTGAAGTCTTTCCATAAGAGCATTTTTCCTGAGAACTGCCTCCTCTGGGCTGTTGTAAAGAGGCATCTTGTGTGGATTAGCTGAAAACTAAAATAGTCCACACGGGGAAAAAAAATCAAAATCAAAAATAAATCACAGAAAATAAATAAAATAAAATAACTAAATCCAACTTTCTGTAATTTTGGTTAAGAGATAAAAAGGAGATAGGAAAATGCAAGCCAGCAGGGAGCAGAGAAAAGAGCGTCCGAGTAGGCAGAGAGGCGGAGAAAGAGCAGACATTCTTCTTTGAAATGTTGGCTACAGACGACGTGTTTTCTCTCTAGCCAGAAGTACGATGGCAAGTTGGCAATCCACCAAAAGAGCCCATGGTGGATCATGAATCGGAAAGGTGAAAAAACTTTTTTTTTCACTTTTACCCGATGTATTGGAACATCCAACGGCCATGCACGTGGACATTGTTGCTTCAACAATAGCTCTTGTGAATTTCAATGGTAAAGTCCTCTCGAAATCCGAAACAATTGTTGTTGTAGAGCGCAGTGCCTTACCGCGACATTACGCCACATGATGTGATGTCGGGCAATAATGGCCGCTCCCATACACAGTAATCGAAACGACAATTTATGCTTGTATTTTCTTATTGATTAACGCTAAATTCAGTAAATCACCACAAATGTATTAGTTTTAGGTATAGCTAATGATCCACTGATTTTTCCTTGTTGACCAGACTTTAGATCGCTTTACCCAATGGGGCGCCATTTTTTTGTTTTGCTTTTGTAGACTCACGCCTGGTCACGTCGTACTTGCTTACTGAATGCCGTGTGCGTAACTTGCGTAAAAAACGTGACGTAAGTCGTGCCGCCCGGCTCTGGTGCTGCCTGGAATCGATAAGAGAATCGTTAAGCGAGCTGCCAAACGGTGCCATGAAATTGGAACACACGGAACCAGTTCTGAACAGGAACCGGTTTTCGATTCCCATCCCTAGGTTCACACCCATAAAGGGCCGTACACATCCAAACTGTGTCATCAGAAGAGAAACTGTGTCACCTCCGGGACGCTATCTGACAGATATGAGTAATTTCCTTGTGTCCGGTGCTATCCAAGTGTGGCAGGCAGTTCTGGGTTAAGCAGTTCGTTCCACTTCACCCAGTTGATATCTTAACATTACGCTGTATCTCTCTGTATCTGTCACTCCCTCTTCTTTGTCTCTCTATCCCTGTCTCTCCTTCCCTGTCAATCGCTATCTCTCCTATTCTGTTTCCCTCTGTCTGTCTCTCTCTTTCTGTATTTCTCTTTGTCACCATCTCTCTGTCTCTTTCTCTTTGCGTCTGTCTCCCTCTCTTTCTCTGTGTCTGTCTCTGTATCTGTCACTCCCTCTTCTTGGTCTCTCTCTCTCTGTCCTCTTCTCTCTTTCCTATTCTCTCCTTCACTGTGTCTGTCTTTTTCTGTTTCCCTCTGTCTCTCCATCTTTGACTCTTCCTGTCCCTGTCTGTCACTCACACTTTCTCTTTTTCCTTGTCTATCCAGTCCATTTCTAACAGAAGGACATGGAGACAGCTACAATTAGGGAAGGTCAGGGAAGGAGTGTCCGTCCACCAAATCTGTCCTTCTCATCCTGTCTTTCTTTAACTGATATAAATGCAGGTAAATTTAATGAAAATGTCATGTGTTAATAAAACATTTTTCCTTTCGTTATCCGTGATTTTCTAAAATGGGATTTTAGGACAAGTTGTAAGTGTGTGTGGAATTCCAAGCACTGAGTAATAAATATATGTATATTCTAAGTGTTTTGTCTCTGATAATTGTTTTCTTCCTTTGCTGCCAAATCTACGAACTGGGTGAGGCAGGCCATAGTGAATGAAACAGGAAGAACTAGAGGCCGTCTTATCAATGGTGTTTTCTTCTAAACAGTCCCAGTTCACAACAATGTCTCTTTAAAGTCTGAATACTTAGCACTATTCTGTGATTCTGTGCCAATAAAATCTCCTTGTTACTAAATCCAACAGAGAAGTATAATTTAATTAGATCATCCATGATAGGCATCATTCCAGATTTTAGTCTGTGAAGAATTAAAAAAATAAAGTTACCATTTTTGCAGAATATTTTTCTACATTAAATCCATTAATGGTCTAGCTGTTGAAGTAGTGTCACACTAAAAACATGAAAATGACTTTGCTAATCCCCCTTGTAAAACTAAATAACTTAAATATTTTGTTTATCATCGCCATGCTTCACCGATGATAAATGCTACTTATAAGATATAAATGAGAATAACATTATAAAATATGCTAAACCTGTTGTCATGATTTATACATATAAAAAGTCTAAGAGCCCCTTATGTTTATTACAACCCTTGAATTGGAATAGTTACCAAGTCAAGGATTGCTTGATAAATATTTGAGGAGCAAAATTATTATGGCTTAAACTTCCTGCTACAGTAATGACATTTGTAAGTCCTCACCATACACAAGTCTTTTTAATTCAAAATAAAGCACATTCAAATACATTAGCAAATTATAATTAGAAATTGCTACAACTGAATCAAAATACGAGTAATTTTAGATAAAGTATAAAACCTTTCTCAGTCAGGACAAAAATTGCTCTCCTACATACTGTGACGACCCAGGCACTGGGGCTGACTTTACTCGCAATTTAGCACACTTGTTCAGACTCCACCCTACCTGCAATCACCTCCACTGGTTTCACCTATCTCCACCTGCATATAAGCTTCGTCCAAGTCAGTTTCCAGTGCCAGAACGTCTCGAGCCAATCCGGTTAGAACTTCCAGCACTGTATGATAAACTGCCTGCCTATCTGTTGCCAGACCTGTCTTTGCCTTCGTTTCCGAGCCAGCCTTACCCGTTGTGGATTCTGTCTGCCTGTCCGATTCCTGCTGTGTCAGCCTCTGGACCCCGGATTGCCCTCCTGTGTTTCTGACCCTGCTAGCCTGTGAGTAATGGAACCTGCCTGCCCCTTTAACTGACTGTGTTTTGGTGGATACTGGACCTTGGAACTGGACTTAGAACCCCCTTTGGATTTCCCCTTGGAACCGCTGCTGGATTTATTGGCTTCCCCGTGATCAGACCCTGACTGCCCCTGGATTAACGCCCCTCGATATCCCTGCCGCTCTGCGTCAGCCTCGCTTTGGAGCAAGGACACCAAAACAGGCCAGCTCCTTGTCAGGTTAGTGACCAAGCCTCTAGCTCATCTTCTCGTTTGCCTCCGCCGGTCACTAATCTGTCCCTTCCCCTCCAGGAGTTGCCGGCCTGTGGGCACGAGCAGCTGAAAGACCGCGCTTCCCCTCCCTTTAAAATAAAATTTGCTCAAAAGGCACTGACCTGTTTCGGGTTGTCTTTGGGTTGTGCTTTTTCGGGTTGGCCTATATGCCCTAAAGTGTTGAGGTTATGCTGCTAAAATAAATGCTTTATTCATGTCCTGTCATGTTTTATAAATCACTACTCATAAACCTAGACCATTATCACTCCAATTAATTTAAGGATGTCTCATCTATTACCTTTTCCTCTTCCAAACAGCAGAGGACTTCTTCTGGAACTCTGTCCTCACAAAGAAATTCGGACTCAGCGGTCACTCCGCACTCTTTTGTGAAAATGTAACACAATAGTGGATATTACAGTGGCAACAGACTGGTGACCTGTCCAGGGTGTATCATGCCTCTCACCCACTGAATGCTGGAGATAGGCACCTCACAACCCCTCAAAGGACAAGCGTCATGGAAAATGGATGGATGGATTGAGATATGTTGAATTTTGAGTCAGCTCAACAAATTTGTTCTTTGTCCTCCTCAAACCGTTCCTGGAACATTTTTGCATTGCTGCACAGTTAATCAAAGAGACTTGCCTACATTTCTGTAAAAACCGTCCACTATGTCTTTAAGAAAAAAAACTAAAATTCACACATTCTGATTTGAAAACAAATATGATCTGGTTTTGGGATGCAGAGCTGGAATCTGTAGCAAATCAGTGCGCTTCAAATGCTGTTAAAGTTAGTTCAAAAAAGCTCTTTATTAATGCATCTATAAGCAGAAGGGAGTTTTGATTATGGGCCTATGGGCAGCATTAGAAAAAAAGGCACGCTGGATTAAAAAAATGCTTATACAATGGTCTGTTTGAATATTTGATTCTAATTGGCTGCAGGGTGTCCATTAAAAAGTTTTATAGTACACCTATAAAAAAGTTCCGGTCAGATAACCTGATTGATCTAAATTATTGCGCTGGCTTAAATATTAGCTGGTAACAGTAAGACAGTTTATACTGGTTACCTTGGCAGCACGTCACAACGAGAGATATTACATAGTTTTCTCAGCCACTTGTTGGGATAAAACTTAAAGGTATACTATGCAACCGGGGTTGATTTTCCAGCGAGGCTCCCCCCAGAGGGCGAAAGTAAAAGTGCACTGTCATAAAGATGCTCAGCTGTACTGGTTTCTCCGTAAAGCCAGGCGCGGTTGTTTTGAGCTTAGCAGACAGGCGAACACAACGAAAAGTCGAAAAAAACGGCAGTACAAACAATGACTAACACAGTGAAAGTATGAACATCAGGGTTTCCCGCAGCGCTATCTTGGCGAGGCGGCCGCCTCGCCAAACTCACGCTACCGCCTCGCCAACATAAAAAAAAAAAAAAAATAATAATAAAAAACTCGATATGCTTGCATGTTTATTTGACGTTAACAAGCGGTTCTTTGTGGTTGCTTTCGCGCGTGCATATAGTGAATGGCAGGGCAAAAACACATGGAGTTCTCGCCGTAAAGCAAGACCGACTCTCACGGTCTTGCACGAGACTTCTGAGCCTGTGGGTGCGGGCCGAGGGCTCTTGCAATTGCAAGTACGGTATTTCCCCCACAGACCACCAGGGCGGCCGAGAAAACCTTTGTTCGACCTGAAATGACTCATTTAATCATCCAAAACGGTATGGAACACATTAATTAACTGAAAAATGTTGCATAGTATGCCTTTAATATCTTATCGGTGGAAGAAAACATTAAAGTATTAATAATTGATTTGGTATTTATTTTTTCATAAGTGACCATAGTATAAGCAGGATAATGCACTTCAAGGTGTCCATTAGCAGAAATTAATGGATTTTGCAGAAGCAGGCTTCGCTTTGTCTGTTAATTTCTGATAATAGACATGTCATTGGGCATTACCCCTTACATAGCTTATCTGTTTGTTCTCATACTAGTCACAGTTTGAGTTGATTGGCCAGTGAGTTGCCAGTAAGATCTCTTACCTTCTTGCCTTTTAATGAAGCCAACAGTGACACACAATTGATACATAGATTATATTAATTGGATAGAAGAATAAGACATATCAGTATATTACCTAAATTACAAGTTAATTTTGTATTTGGTACAGGCCAAGTGGAGGCACACTACAACAGGCACCATGCCAAGGCGAGAAACATCATTGAGGTTGCCTTTAGTGCTCTAAATATGTGGTGGCGTTGTAGGTACCAGATGTGCTCGGGTAGTCAGATCTGCTCGGGGCCCTGCGCCTCCCGATTACGTCACTATTTGGCAACTCCACTTACACAAACTACATTGCGGTCTCTATTTGTAACAAATCAATTTTATTTAGTTAATTTACGGTGATTGTTTAGGACTGTCGGTTATTTGACCAAATACCTATAATACATTATAACACATCCCATCATTGTAACTGGAGAGAGAACCCTGGAGCACGGAGGTAGCAGAAGAACCAGCATCAAGCCAGAGTGAATACTTGGAGCACCAGAGTAACAGCAGGACCAGCAGCACGGCAGAGTGAATACTTGCAGGGCCGGAGTAACAGCAGGACAGTTTCGGGAGGATGTCAAAAAATGGCTGAGATTTTTCTAGTTCTTTTTCTTCTGAATGAAAAATAGGCTATGCTCATTGTAACTGTCAATTAGATTAGCCAAGTTCTGTGTAAATTGTGATGCATTTTACTTATTATAGTCCCTACATTGCTTCAAATATACAGTACATTTGTGAGGAAATTAACTGCAATTATTTAATGCCTTGTTTTAAAGGTTGATGAGTGTCCCCGGCGTCAGCACTATGAAAAATTAAAAACTGTGGCATCCATCCTATCCAAGTCCAGGAAACATGGACTGTCCTTGGGATAGATTTGATTGGTCACCTTCCAACCACCGCAAAGGGCAAAAGGTACTGTTAGATTTTTGATCAAGAGAACAGAGAACAGAAAACATGACTGTCATGAATAAAAATTATGTTCAAAACAATCTGCATGTATTTTGCAGGTTCTTTCTAACTGCCACAGATCTTTTCACAAAGTAAGTGGTGGCAAAATCCCTCTACACCAAAACTGCAACTGAGATGTCCAAAAAAAAAAAGCAATATTCTGCTTGACTTTGGACTGGGAGAGAGGATTATAACCGACCAGGGGCGAGAATTTGTAAATGACGTACAGTTTTGTTTAAAAACAGAGCATATTTGTAATGAATCATATTGTGTCACTCAAAGCATATACAAATGTGTCTACAGGTCAACCGTGGTGTTTTTGAAGCTTTGGGTGTCAAATACTTACCTGACTCCGCCAGATAGATTTGCTCCGCATATCCATCTGGAAACCTTCCGTTGAAGTAATTTTGGGAAGGGGCGAAAATACTGGTTAGCTGATTGGCCTATGTTGGTGATAGACGGGCCAAATGAACCAATCAGATTCGTCGTCACTCTGTTACGAGCGACGACGAAAACACAACCACAAGCCAAGCTTCTCTTGCTGCTGCAGGTAAAGGCTCGTTAGCTCAGCAAAGAAATACTCTGTAATGCCGATAAAACTTGCTCGATAGCCACGCTAACGCTAGTTTCATCGGCTGAAGCCGCCATGTTCTTTAGACTGAACTGTCGCGCTTCTCGTTGCGTCACACCTCAACCCGCCTCAAAGCCAACGCTGATTGGACGTTCGTTTGGTGAACGGCTCCAAATTTTCTTTAACGGAAAGTAGCCAGACTGATCTGCGAGTGAAACCTTGAAAGCTCGCGAGATCAGGATGGTCTCACGAGGCTAGTCAAATACTGCATTACATCAGCCTACCATCCCCAGGCCAATGTATAGGATAAGCGCACCAATCGCAATATAAAGACTGCACTTGCCAAATACTGTGGAGAGGATGAAAACGATTGGGATATCCGTCTACGGGGAGTAGTGGCGGGCATCAACACATCCAAACAGGTGTGTAAGACAGTGTGACAGTAAAGTGTCCACATATTAATTGAATCAACAGAGATTGGTGAAGATCAAAAGAAGACTGTAAAATGCTATTGATTGTATTTTTTTCAGAGATCTACAAAGTACACACCCTATTGTGCTCTGTTTGGAAGACACCCCCGCACACCAGATGTAATAAACAACACAACACAACAAGAAGGGGATGACAAATGTGTTGTGGTGGTAGAGAAGACAGAAGAAGACCTGGAGGCCAAGGCTGCAGACATTGCAGATCTGCGTGCAAAGGTGATGGTGAAATGGAAATATATGTCTATGGAGTTATATATTATGTTTTAAATAATAACATTATAAGCAATATCGTTTAAGATTTTGTCAGATTTACCAAAACATTAAAAACACACAGGACAGACAAAAGAAGGCATATGAGCCAAAAAAGACGGAACGTGAAATCCTTCCACTTCAACATTGGTCATGAGGTCATCAAAGCAAATAAAAGAAAGGAAGGCCGAAAAGGAGGGTGACTTGAAGCCAATTGGTCTGGACCAAACTTCATTACCTCCATAACAGAAAAGGGTGTGGCAACGCTGTCCAGCAAAACAGGCACTCAGCTGAAACAAAACACAAATGTTTCACAACTGAAGCCTTTCATACACCCTACATTGAGAGGTATTAGGATTAATAATACAACGACTCGCTGTAGTTTGACTAGGCATGGGTTAATAATACTTTATTCTTCAGTCCAAAGTGCCAGAAGTTTTAATTTCTTCAGGAGATGACTTCCAAGGTACAAATTTAAATACAGTTTGTTCACTTAATTTTGCTATGGAAGTAAAAAATAACTATATTGATGATGTCCCTTATAACTATAAAACTTATAACCTTAAAACTATAAAAAACGATCCCCTGCAAGTGTTTTTTTTAACCACTTATAGCTGAACAGGAGCCCATTTCTGGCCCACTGGTGCCACAGCAGTCAGTACATGATCATGACTACTGGCCTTCTCTGGGATATTTGCAAGATATCAATCCAGTCCAACCCATGCAGGTAGGTATATATGCGTGTCCTGTAAATTATTTCATGAATGAGTATTGATTAGATTTCTATATGTTTTCTGCTGGTTTTAAGTGTATTTGCAATTTATTATTTGTAGCTCAAATATGTACTTGACATAAACATAAAGCAGAGCTTATTTTCAAGGATGGGGATGTCTGCTAGAGGTGGGATCGCTCCATCTCCCCTCGCGTACATGGCTCAGCGGCGCCAGCCAATCAGCACGCAGGCTCAGCCTGGCCCGCTCACTGGCTCTCTCAACTCAACACACACAAAGAACTGCCGCGCGTGGCTCCTGTTCAGACACGGAGAGAGAAAGAGAGAGAGACCGCCAGTGCGGAAAAACATGAAGAGAGAAATAAGCCCCGTTTGGCTCTATTTTAATACCGTAAATGAAATCAAGCTGTATGTTTTGTAAAAAGCCGGTTAAATTCAGTGGAAACACAACAAATTTATCTAAGCACATGAAAAACCATGAGCAAGAAAACGTCGAGCGACAGAGGGAACTTCTCTGATTGCCCCGACAGACCCAGACCCACAGACTGACGCGTTTCAGTCCTCCGGAGAACATCCAGGTAGATCAGAGTGGTCCTCTTCAGCAGCAGTTCATGTTAATTTTCAAAGTAGATATTATCTATCATATGCTACTGGAGCCCACACAGAAAATGTCATTAAGACCTTGAAAGAACCCAGTACATATATCCTATTAAAAAGTGTTATTTAAGATAACATTAGCTAATCCTTTATTTGTCCCACGACAGGGAAAATTATAGTATTAAAGCAACAGGCAGGTGCACACAATACAGACAAAATTACATAAGGATTAAAAGATATAAGAGGTGGATTAGGAAAAAAACCACTGAACATAACTTTATTATTATTATTTAATTGTAATAATAAAATAAAAATCAAATGTTAAAGTATCGGTATCGGATCGATATCGGCGATACTGCCCCTGTATTTACTTGGCATCGGATCGATTAAAAATTCCCGGTATCGCACACCTCTAATGTCTGCCTGACACGGGAAGACTTCTGGAGCTTGGGTCTTCCCCAATGCATGGAATCCAATGTAGGTATATTAAAGCTGTTGTAATTGCTTTCAGATAAATCCACAAAGTCTTTACTATTTTTAACTCTGTTGCAGATTGAAAATGCATGCTTCAAGCTAATCCAAGAAGCTGCCCAAAGACATGTATGGATCTGTCATGTATTAAAACAAACATTATGTTTGTGTAGAATTAGGCCCTTATAGTTTCAGTTTATTTTTTTTCTTCCAAATAGTCTATTCTAAACAGTGAAACATTGCTGTTGTTAATCCAGTTTTCCATTAGGAATTTGTAATTTTGATCATTGTAGGGAAAAGATGTCCATATTGTGGACATGTATGTTGTTCCAACATGGAAGACCAAAATGGGGGACCTAGAAGCTGCTCTTCCTGTAAGTTGTTTTATTCCTTTGACCCTCTGTATGACTTGACACACCTTGATATTGTCATGATGCAGCCTGAAGGCTGCATTCTGAACATTTTTGGCTCCTTCTCCAGTGCAGCCCTGATTGGGAAACACTTGGCAGGCTGCAATCATCTTGGACTCACTCCACCTGCTCTCACCACTATATATACTCACCTGAGTCTCTCCGTGATCACAGGTTTGTCTTCAGTCTCCTGTACATCATGCCTGTCCTGTTCCTGCTCGTCTCCTGGTCCTGTTCCTGTCTGCTCGGGTCTGTTCTCGTCTGCCAGTTCCTGTACCCCTGCAACCTCCGTCTGGTAAATGACTCTGGCTTTCATCATCCACATCTTGCTGCTTCAATAAACTCTGGAAACTAGCTGTGTGTGTGTGTGTGTGTGTGTGTGTGTGTGTGTGTTTGTGTGTGTGTGTGTGTGTTCTGGGTTCATCCAAGACAAATCATGACAGATATGGCTTGATATACAATTCTGCAAATTCACTTGTTTAAAAACGTGACCTGTCCAAAGACATAATCATCCCTGCCTGGAGCTAACAGCTAGGAAAAGCAGATCACTATTTGCTCTGCGAGAGTCCATTTTAGATAATGTCAACTATGAAATTTTAATTTGCTCAATTTATTATGTAGGTTTGTCTAGTTTTTTTTTGGCTTATGGTGTTTGTAACTTAAGTTTATTTGAAAATGGTTCACAGCAGGGTTTCCCGCAGCGCTATCTTGGCCGCCTCGCCAAACTCATGCTACCGCCTCGCCAACATTCCAAAAAAAAAAAAAAATGTGACGTTAACACGCGGTTTGTTGTTGTTGCTTTCGCGCGTGCGTGAATGGCAGGGACAAAACACATGGATACCCCCCGCTACGCGAGTCGGTCCGCGGAAAGAAAACGTGACGTACCCCCTCCGCTCCGCGAGTCGGGCCGCGGAAAACGTGTCGTCCACCCCCCCCAAACTTACCGCCTCGCCTAAGCAAATTCCTGCGGGAAACACTGGTTCACAGGTACTGAGGCCAGCAAAGAAAGAGCTCTTTTTGCAGGACTCTCTCAACACAGATGGCTTTGGCGACAGCCATTTCCAAAACATTTTCAGGCTTTTAGGCATTTTTAAGCTTCTCTGTAAATTCTAATTTGATTTTCCTTCTACACAGATTGATGCAACAGTTATTGACTGTATGGATGATGGCACTCTCCCTGGTTACATCCCAACATATGGGGATCGCATAGCAGCAAGACGCTTCAATTTGGAAAGTAAAGCTACAAATACAAAAGATTCCACAAAACATTCACTGCTTGAAAAACTAAAACAAACTTGGATGAAGCTGAGACAACTAATCCAAAGCGGAAAAGACAATATGCAAAATCTAACAAATGGCCTGGAAAAAAAGACCAGAAAAATCGAATTGGTATGGATTCATGAAGGCAAACAAGTGAGGAAACGCAAGGGAGGAGGAATAAAGACACTTGATGTGCCCAAAGATTCAAAGAAATCGGATCTTATTAATTTTTCCAAGGAACTTTTCTTCCCAAATGGAAAATGCAGATTTGGACATTTTGGACATCCAGGAGGAAGCTGTATTGGATGAAAACACCGTGGGGGGAACTGTACTCTGTACTGAGATTAGGGATGTTAAGATTTTACCTGTGCACTAAAAGCCAGATCAGTTTAGATTACGAAGAATATGGGGAAGAGAAATCTGATGAAAGTAATCTGGAAATGCCCGGACATGCTTAAAGACGACCAAGTAACTGAAACCATTCTCATTCAATCATCAGATTTGGAACTCGATACAGATGCACTGTCAGACACATCTGACGTGACTTTTGGCCCAGTCCATGGAGAGCCCATAGCTGGTCAATGTGATGACACTTTGATATATCAACCAAGCACGCAGTTTGAAGAAGAAGAGCCAGATGTCATATCTATTGAACTTCCTTCCACAAGCACAGCAGACTTCACTTCAGTATCAGATGATGAAGCAAGTGCCAGTACAGCATCATATGAAGTGGTTTGTATCACTGTGAAACTTCACCATAGCAATCTTTTTGAGGAGTTGATAACACAGTTTAAGGATCAACCACTTGTAAGTCAAACCCTAAAATTCAGTTTTATAGATGAAAAAGGAGCTGATGCAGACGGTGTCTCAAGAGACCTCTATGCTGCTTTTTGGACTGAGTTTATGGGCCGCATAGCAGAAGGGGAGGTAGTGAGGGTCCCTTTATTGCCTAATAAATGGCAGTAAGAAGAATGGAAATTTATAGGCCGGGTCCTGCTTAAGGGATTTAAAGATCATGGATACTTTCCTTGTTGCCTTGCCCGTGCTTTTTCAGTTGCTCTCATTTTTGGTGAGAGTGAAGTCTCAGATGAAATGTTGTTAGAAAGCCTTCTTCTGTTCATCGGTCAATCAGACAGGGATCTTGTGACCACTGCCTTAAAAGCAGACAGTCTGAATGAGGGCCGAGATGAACTTATTGATCTTTTGGATCGTTTAAACGTAACAACACTTCCAACAGAAGATAATTTGTAAGGGCATCACACAAGCATTTGATCCAAAAACCAAGATATGCTGCAGAACAAATGTCTACAACTGCTAGCCACATTTGAAAGGACTCCTTTTCCAGCCCACAAGGTCTGAAGAAGCCAACAACAAAAAAGGTGTTGAAATTACTGGATGTATCTCCAACAACTCAAGCAGAAAATCAAAGCTTTCATTTTCTACAGTAGTACATCAGGGGACTGGATGATGTAGGACCCAAAACAATGTTAAGATTTGTTACGGGGTCAGATGTTATCTGTGTTAACAAAGTTGAAGTGCTGTCCACATTGGTAGAAGGTCTGGCAAGGCGACCTATTGCACATACTTGTGGACCAGGGGCCCGTTCTTCGTACGTCACTAACTCAGTTAGCTGGATTTGATTGTTTACGATTTCGCATGATCTTGGATTGTTTGGTTCTTCGAAACTCATCCTTGACTTGCTGTCATAGCAACATGTAACATTTTTAGTTAAAATTCACGTTTTGCATGCATCCTTTACTTCCAGTGTCTAAGGAATGACACCAATATTGGATCTGTTGCCATAACAAGTGACTTTTTAAAATACAGTATAATTAAATACTAAAATCTTGGATGTCTCATTTGATCTCGGATGTTTTAAGCAATGTATGAAGAACGAGCCCCAGCTCTGGAACTACCATGGACATATGGTTCATACCCAGTACTGCGCGCTGAAATGGATAGCATACTGCTTAATCAAAACTCTTGAATTCAGCATAGTTTAGATCAAGTTATGCCATTTGGTACCCAACAAATAATATAATGGAAGCAGAGAAACAAACAGAATAGTGTCCAGTAAATTCCTACACACAAGAAGTTTATGGGGTATTCCAACATAAACACCTGAATACTAATGTATCAATAATAAAGGCAAATGGCTGAAAACAGGTTGAGGTTTGACACTAAATCACTGTAATCATTTACAGTAAAATGTACATTTAATAAAAGGGTATTCATGAATTATTATTTTTTTCAACAAAGCATGTTGAGGCAGTGAGTACCTTTCTGTTTTATAGTTAAAGGTTTGTGTCGTTTCCATAACAGAAATATGCACGTGTATGTGTCAGAATTTGTTTATCGATGAACTCAGAACACACACACACGGGACTGAAATTGAGAGTTTTTATTGCCAGATAGATGGGTGATGGGGGTCAGAGAGGCAGGCTTGCACAGGAACCGGAGTGAAAGTGATGGCAGGAGCTGACGGCCCGGAGAAAGAGTCCATTAAAGCTGGGTGGCTAGGAAGATGAAGTGGTGCATGGTTAGCACTGAGCAGAGCTTACTCGGAGCGGCTAGTCAGGTTAGCGGATCACTGGAGACACCATGGCACCGAGCAGAGCTTCTCCAGAGCAGCTTATCAGGTTAGCAGTTCACAGAAGACAACAGGGCACAGAGCTGAGCTTCTCCAGAGCAGCTTGTCAGGTTAGCAATTCACAGGAGACACCTGGACAAAAAGCAAAGCTTCTCCAAGAACGAGCAGCAGAATACAAAGATTTGGCACGCAACAAAACGGTGCATTACCGCCACCAACTGGTTTGGAGTGTGGATCAGAATGACTTATAAATTAAACCAAACTACCAAAACAAACACCCAAAAAAATAAATAAATAAATAAATAAAAAATTAAATCCTATCAATTAAATTACTTAATCTAAGATAATGAAACATAATCCCATAACACTCATCTCTTGAATTACTTCTAAGCATTTCTATTAAATCAAATTTTATTCTTTTCCTTTTTAAATTTTTAACCATTTCCCTTCTTTCTTCTTCATATTTCTTACAGTATATCATAATATGCTCAACTGTTTCTTGTTCCCCACAATACTCACATCTTCCAGTGTTATGCTTCCCTATTTTGAATGATGTTCCATTTAATCCTGTGTGCCCGAATCTAAGTCTTGATATGATTGTTTCTTCCCTTCTGCTCCTCCCTGCACAACTCATTTCTCCCACTCTCCTCTGAATCATGTACAGCCACCGTCCTTTCCTCTCTTCCTCCCATTGCTTTTGCCACCTTTCCTTCATCTTCTGTTTAATAATGCTCTTTACTTCCATCTTACTAACTTTAATTGAGATATCTATTTGTAGCTCTCTAATTGTAGCCTCCTTTGCAACCTTATCTGCCATTTCATTTCCTTTTATTCCCATATGTGCTGGTACCCACAAAAATATAACTGTAATTCCCATCATTTGAATTCTGAACAATGTTTGCTGGATTTCTATTAAAATATCTGGTCTACTATCTGAATGACTTCTCTGTAAACTGAGTAATGATGAAGATGAATCTGAACAAATTACTCTGAGAGGTCTTATTTCCTCTACCCATTGTACTGCCAACAGAATTGCTACCATTTCTCCTGTGTATACTGATATGTTATCACTGATCCTCTTTCCTATTGTAATTTTAAACTCTGGAACAATAACTGATACTCCTATCTTATTAACTAAACTTTTTGATGCATCTGTATATATCTGAATGAAACTATAATAACTGTTACTATATTTCTGTATTGTATCTGAATTCAAAATAAACTCCCTATCTTTGTTTTTCTTTTTTAATAATTTAAAATCTACTTTTGTTTCAGGTACTATCCAAGGTGGAACTGCTGGCATTGGTACTGTCGGACTGAAAATTAAATCAACTAATTCTAACTCAGTTGCTTTTTGTTTAACTGTCCATCCAAAGCTATATCTCTCCCTTTTCTCCATTTCCCAACAAGACTTTAAAGTGCTTTGTGCTGGATGATTATCACTATGACCTTTTAAATTAGCCCAATAATTCAGAGACAACTGAGTTCTTCTCAGCTCTAATGGCATTTCTCCCATTTCCACCTGGAGTGCTGCTGTTGGAGTTGTTTTAAATGCCCCTGTACAGAATCTCAAAGCCTGAAACTGGATGTTGTCTAACTTTTTTAAAGATGAACTCGATGCAGATCCATACACCACACAACCATAATCCAGTACTGACCTAATTAATCCGCAGTAAATGGCCTTCAATGCTTTTCTATCAGCCCCCCAATCACTTCCCACCAAACATCTCATAACATTTAACACCTTCCTACATTTGTCCTGTATTTTCTGTATATGTACAATCCATGTTATCCCCTCATCAAACCATAACCCCAAAAACTTAAAGTGCTTTACTCTTTCTAATTCTTGATTATACATTTTTAGTTTTATCTCTGTACTAATTCTTTTCTTTGTAAAAAACATTGTCTTTGTCTTATCTACTGAGAATTTGAAACCCCTTTTATATGACCACTGTTCTATTTCTGTTATTGCATCCTGTCGCTTTTTAATAATAAATTTCAAATGTTTTCCCCTGTTCCAAATTGCCCCATCATCCGCAAAAAGAGAAAACCCCATCCCATTCCCTATTTCCTTGAAAACATCATTAATTAATATAGAGAACAATAAAGGACTCGCTATGCTCCCTTGTGGTGTTCCGTTCTCTACAGTATATTTTCTTGAGTAATTCTTCCCTATTCTAACTTGTATTGATCTCCCTTGTAAAAAAAATCCTTAATCCATCTATATATTCGCCCTTTGATACCTAATTGACACAGTTTAATAGGGTAGTTCATTGTTATTGTTTTGAGGCGGGTTTTTCGCGCATGCGCGCCGGACTGGTAGGCAAAAGGCGAACACAATGGCGGACGCAAACAGAGAAACTTACGAGTTCTCCGCGTATTTTTCTTCTTTAGATAATGTACTACAAGATCGTTTTAAGAGTAAGTTGATGGTTGATGGTATCAGATTGCCAGATCCACACAGCAAAAGCCTTAAGGGACAGAGCGAGTCTGTGAAATGCTGGCCAAGCGCTCCTTACCATGACATATACAGCTGCCTTATAAACATGGCAGGCCAGTACAGACAGAGAGCACGAAAGCCCCTTAAACCACTGGACGGCTACAATTATTTTAAATCGGGAAAAAGGCTCCAGCAACGCCCGCGACGCCATGAGGGATTAAGCGGTCAGAAAATGGATGGATGGATGTTGTTCACACATGTTTGTGCAACAGCACAAAGCGGTGTCGGACACAGGCCGCGTCTCAGCAGAGGCCCGGTAGGTTAAAAAAAAAAAAATTTTCACTACGGATTATTTAGGTGTTTTTGTCTTGTTAAAATGGGTGGCGGTGTCGGCGACATTGCAGCGTAAACACAGACGTACTAGCGCCCGTGAACCGGGGCGTAATGGCAGCAGCAGCTGCTGTAGCCCCTGCTGCTAGCTGCTGCTAGCCGCCCCGGCCCGGCCCGTGTAGCCGGGCCGGGGCGCCGGTCCGTGTAGCCGGCGGCGCCGGCCCGTGTAGCCGGGCTGGGGCGCCGGCCCGTGTAGCCGGCGGCGCCGGCCCGTGTAGCCGGCCCGTGTAGTGTTTACGCAGCAGCCGCTGGCTGCTGCCGCAGCCCGTGAACTGGCAGAGCAGCCGCTGTGTACCCTCCGCCGCTATTTAAGTAGAACAATGACTAGTGCAGAATTAAGTTGTATTTACCGGAGATGAAGTGTAGACTGCAAATTCTGTCGTAGTACGATGCCCCCCCAGTCCATTGGGAGTGTCTGCCTGCGCTCTTTTCATTGAAAATATCCATTTCTTTCTTCGTCCTTCCTCCTTTGGAAAACGACAGAAACGTACATCCAACGATTTGGAATGCCTCTCTGTGCAACCGGGAGCACAACAAGTCGTAGGCATTGCTTAGATTCCATAAATAAACGAAGTAAAAGTACGCTCTAAATCACCCGTTTTGTCATGTAGTAGACGAGAACAGTACTGTTTTCTGCCTACCAGCGGGACCCGGATGTAGCGCTGACGTCACGCGGGACGTCACACGTGAACTACCCTATTAACAATCCTTCTCTCCACATCATATCATACGCCTTCTCTATGTCAAAGAAGACAGCCACCACACTTTCTTTGTTAACCTGTGCTTTTCTAATTTCATGTTCTCCGGCACTAGAGTGAAACAGAGGGAGGCTTAAATAGAGCAGTAAACAGGTGGAACAAGGGTCTGACTAATTAACTCGTAAATTGTAATCAGCTGTGACTGACTGCCGAGGAGGTGAAGTGGAGATGACAGAAAATAACTGATGATAATGAAAACTAACAATAAATAAAGTCAAACCTAATCCAAAAGACATGAAAAAATGAAAATAACAGAAAAACGAAGCCAAATCAAAACTCAACCATGACAGTATGAAAGCATGTGTTGTTGTTTTGGTTTGCTTTGTTCAATTTATACAAACCCTTAATGTTGTTCCCACACATACCAATAATTTTCTTTAGGGGGATGTCTGATTTATAAAAATTAAAGTTCAAGTTCACTGCTAACTTTAAAATAATTTTATATTGATATTTCAGCATACATATTGAATGTTTTTGTTATAAATGTACACATGTGCAGTTACAAGCTGAAATATTTGTTGGTTATCAGATGAAAATAATAAACAAATTTGTTTCTCAACAATTTGCCGTATTTATTTTTAGAATTCTGACAATCACTTAAAATAATGACAATTTCTTTGTTCAGTGCATTAATGCAAATTAAGGTCTTTGTGATTATTATTTGTAATTGTAATATATTCTTTTAATTCAGTTTTGATACATATGTGAAACAACCAAATGTTCATGCACTAAACAAAGCAGAGCATCAGTTACAGGTCAGTGGAAAGAAGAAGCCACCTACTAATGCTTAAGTATGTATGTTCTCAGGAAAATATATAGCTCTAGACTACACCATCATATCTTATTGAAAACATTCAAAAAATATATTTTTTTAATTTTTAAAAAGC
The DNA here is from genome assembly GCF_011125445.2 of Fundulus heteroclitus. Lineage (NCBI taxonomy): Eukaryota > Metazoa > Chordata > Actinopteri > Cyprinodontiformes > Fundulidae > Fundulus > Fundulus heteroclitus. Next base: position 869,515 of record NW_023397263.1, read on the forward strand.
CTAAAAATATCTAAAAAATTACAGAACTGTGGGTATAAAACCAGTAATAGCGGGAATTTATTTGTCGGGAGTTTTACTGGTCGTATTTGTAGAGCTGATTAAATCTTTTTTTAAAAAAATCAGCACTTTGTAGAAGCAAAATGAGCAATACGAGCAATTTCTGTTGCTTTGGTCATTGGTCAACTTTACCAGCAGGCTAAACAGGAGGTGGCCAGTTAAGGAGGCAAATCTGAATGTTGGAGAAATGTGAATGTAATCATTTTATTTTTATCAAATTACAGGCATTTGGTTTGTTTTAAAAGTTTGCTTTCAGGAAGGTTCTGTTGTTTTTAACCTTAGACAGGTAGAGCAAATGGTTTTCCCAGATAAGGAATGTCTCCCTTATCCAGCTGTGCATGAAGCTGGTGACTGATCATCACCCACAATAAAACTTGCTCCCTTCTTTGTTTTTCAACCCCCATGTTGTAAACTCCTGAATCCTCCTGACCCTTCTTTGATGTGTGACAATAAATGTAGAAAGACAGAGGCAGCCTGGCGCAGATGATCCCAGACTTTCAGGGAGTAAAAGTTATCCGTTTGGGTTATCCTCTGTCCTCTTCTATAGAAAACTCTAAACTTGTGTTGTGTGGTTTTCATTCTAGGATAAAAGGGGTTATTTACAATAACCCTTTCAGCATGGTGACGTGAGCCAGATCCCAACATATAAACTCGCCGACGAGAGGAGCGGACACGCTGAAACCCACCGGTGGTCTGAGTAAAGGACCTGTCTAAAGTCCCGGGAGGTAATTTCCTCGCTGGGCCAGCGTCATAGGTTAACTCCTTTCGCCAACAAGGGATTGACGGGATCCGACCGGGAGAAGACACACCACTTATTTCTTTCACTTATTTTTTTATTTTGATTTTGAAAAGATGCCTACTTTCACCACAATGGACTTTGACAAGCTTTTACAGAAGATAGCTGTTATGGAACTGAAAATCTGTCGACTCGAAGTGAATTATGATGTAAACGCCGCGCATGGAAATGAAACAACCCTGCCTGTGATTCCAAATGGTGACCACCAGCCCAGCGACTCAGCGAACAAACAGTTCCCTGAGGAAAATGAGAATCCCTAGACCCCTCTAGGTGCAAGACCAAAGGATCAACGAACCCCACGCCTAGACAAAGAAAACTGGCCGAGACTACAGAGAGATGTCCCAAGACAAATGAAACAACAACGGGCTGTTCTCAAAACAAATGATAGGATTAAACCTGCTGGAAATGCTGGAATTCCGTTACTAAACAGATTCGCTCCGCTCCAAAATGTGACCCAGGAGGATCATGACATCAATCAGAGGTATGTCAACGATTTTCGTTCTAAGACATCACAGAAAAGACATGCCATAGGGCCAAGGACCCTGATATTATGCAATGGGTCTGTAAGTGGGATTAAACATTTCTGTAACAAGAAAAACACAGAGGTGTTGATTTATAAGGATAGGAACTTTGGCCGGGTGTCTGATATATCAGACATCCTTCCGAGGATCTTAAAAGAATGCCCGACCTTGGAAAAACTCATAAAACAAGCTGAAGCCCTGAGGGAGAGAGGATTACATTCGTCTGTTAATCTTAGGTGATGGCCTTAATGTCAAGGTGTTTCTCAGCGGCCCTCATGCGCCCGTTAATTGTGGAGACGAGATTTTTCCAGAATTTTGATGCTAAACAAATGGCTGGAAAAAACATGCAAACAAACAACCGTAACCTTCATAGACAACTTTAACATCTTTTGGGAGAGGAGACATCAGCAATGGTTTCTCTCTAAATAGGTCAGGTGCAAAACGGCTGATTTTGTGAACCATGCACCATCAGCTTTGTCCCAAAACAAAGTACATCCAGTGCCAAAACAAATGATAAGCCCAGTACAGCCCGAACAAGCCAAGATAAAGATGGCCAGAAAGATAACACAAAAAGAGGCTACGTCAGAACTACAGGAGGATTCATCCCAGATATCAGCAGGACAAAAAGAGGGCAAAGAACCTCCATCGTCACGAACACCGGTCCAGACTACACCGCCTCGCCTTCCTCTCCACAAAGCCCAGAAGTTCCTTTTTTGAAATTTTCTCCCAACATGGACAAAGTATTTAAGATTGGCCTACAGATGACATCCTCTCCACAAAGCCATTCTGCTGTCACTAAACCGGCATTTTCCAAAGGCCTCAGAGCCTCAGATCCTCCTTCTCTACGTATCACAGAACATTCTGACCTACTCCAGACTACTCCACTGCGATACAGACCGGGCCTTGCCGCACGTTTATCCGACATGACAGTTTACAGCATCAGCTTGGGCCTTTTGCCGGAGATTATGGAATATCTGTGATGATACGTGGCAGAAAAAAGAAAAACAAAAGGATAAAGAGGAACAAATACTTGAAAGTCATAAACTGTCTGATGCAACCTGCCACAGAGACATCATCAACCACTAAGTCATATAAACTGGGTTTATTAAACATTAGATCTCTGTCAGGAAAATCCCTTTTAATTGATGACATCATTATTGACAATAATCTTGATGTTATGTTTTTAACAGAAACATGGTTACATGAATCTAATGAAGTTATACTGATGGAGTCGACACCTCCCAACTACAATTTTCTTTGTGAGAGCAGACAACAAAGGAAAGGTGGAGGAGTAGCAACATTGTTTAATGATCCACTAAAGTGTAAAAAGGTGTTTTTGGGAAAATTCGACTCTTTTGAACATCTGGCTCTCCAGGTAAAGAGCCCAGTACGAACTATGTTTCTAAATGTGTACAGGCCTCCTAAGTCCACATAAATTTTTTTTAAGGATTTTAGTGACCTCTTGTCTGTGATATGTGTTGATTATGACTGTTTAATTATTGTGGGAGACTTCAACTTTCACGTTGACAACCCTGAAGACAGAAGTGCAAAAGAACTGTGTGACACACTTAGAAACTTTGGTTTAACTCAACATGTTAAACAGCCAACACACAAACAGGGACATATTTTAAATCTAAAGATTTCTAACGTCAATGTAACTGATGTTGCCCTATCTGATCACTTTTCTGTTACCTTTGAAAGCATAATTTCCAGTGACTCATTTAGCCAAAGGGACATCGTAAGAAAACGCACCTTTAATGACAATGCCACAGAAACTTTTATTCAAGCTTACTCTGCTACTTCAACCTTGGGCTGCAACTCAGTAGATGAGCTAGTAGATAACTTTCATTCTAAAGTCTCAGACATCATTGACTGCGTTGCTCCAGTTAAAGTGAAAGTTCTTTCCGGGAAGAAAAAATCTCTTTGGAGAAATGTTCCATCAGTAAGAGGTGAAAAAAGGGAGTGTCAAAAAGATGAACGCAGGTGGAGAAAGAATAGACTCCAGGTTCACTATGAAATCTATAAAGAAAGACTTTACAGATATAACTTACAACTGAAAATGCAAGAGAATCTTTCTACTCTGAGATCATAAACAAGAACATTAATAATGCTCATGTCTTATTTGCCACAGTCGACAGGTTTACAAACCCTCCTGTATCCGTGGCTTCTGAACTCCACTCCACCAGGGCCTGCAATGAATTTGCTAACTTCTTTACTGAGAAAATCCAAAAGATTAGACGATCAGTTTGTACATCAATACCAAGTTCAGTACCAAAGTTGTCTCCAACTAGAATTGATTTTGACCAAATGTCCCAATTCACCCAAATAAACCACAAAAGCTTAGAGCAGATCACTCAGCAACTAAGTTCCTCCTCCTGCTGTCTTGATGTTCTACCCACAGTTTTCTTTAAGAAAGTTTTGCCTGTCATAGCATCTGAGTTGACTCAGATAATAAACACGTCCCTTCTGTCAGGTGTTTTCCCCCAGTCCCTAAAAACAGCAATTATCAAACCACTGCTGAAAAAGAACAATTCAGACAAACTTCTACTCCAGAACTACAGGCCCATCTCAAACCTCCCCTTTATCAGTAAGATTATTGAAAAAGCTGTGTTTCAACAATTCTTCTTAACAACGACCAGCCGCTTTGACGTTTTCCAGTCTGGCTTGCGTGCTCACAACAGTACAGAGACAGCCCTTATCAAGGTGTTTAATGACATCCATATAAATACAGACTGTGGAAGAACCACCGTGCTGGTACTATTGGATCTCAGTGCAGCTTTTGATAGTGTCGATCACTTCATTCTGTTAGAACGCCTGGAGAACTGGGTCGGCCTTTTAAGTCCTACTTAAAAGACAGGGAATTTTTTGTATCAGTAGGTAACTTTACATCAAAGATGATAAAAATCACATGTAGGGTTCCCCAAGGGTCCATCCTGGGTCCCCTCCTATTCAATATCAACATGCTCCCTCTAGCCCAGATCATAAAAACAACATCAGCTACCATAACTATGCAGACGACACACAGCTTTACATCACCATGTCACCAGGTGACTATGAACCAGTTCAGGCACTGAGTAAATGCCTAGAAGAAATCAATGCCTAGTTGTGTCAAAATTTTCTTCAATTGAATAAAAACAAAACTGAAGTAATAATCTTTGGACCAATAGAGGGGAGATCAAACGTTAGCACACAGCTTCAGTCGCTTCAGCTAGAAACCACTAATCAGGCCCAAAATCTGGGAGTAGTGATGGACTCAGACCTGAACCTCCAAAAGCATCTAAAGATAATTACAAGGTCGGCTTTCTATCACCTGAGGAACATTTCCAAGATTAAAGGACTAATGTCTCAGAAGGATCTGGAAAAATTAATCCATGCGTTTATATTTAGTAGAATTGATTACTGCAACGGTGTTTTCACAGGTCTGCCTAAAAAGTGGATCAGACAGCTGCAGCTGATCCAGAACGCTGCTGCCCGCGTCCTCACTAAGACTAAGAAAGTAGAGCACATAACCCCAGTTCTAAAGTCCTTACACTGGCTCCCTGTATCTCAGAGAATAGACTTTAAAATCCTTTTGTTAGTCTATAAATCCCCAAATGGCTTAGCACCTAAATACATTACAGACTTGTTATCAGTGTATCAACCTTCCAGACCACTAAGGTCTTCTGGCTACTCTGCATACCTAGAACCAGAACTAAACAAGGAGAAGCAGCATTTAGTTCCTATGCTCCAATTATCGGGAACAAACTTCCAGAAAACTGTAAAAGTGCGGAAAGCTTGAGTTCTTTTAAATCAAGACTAAAAACACATTTGTTTAAAATTGCCTTTGACTGTTCTAGTTAAACTGTTTTACTGTTTTTAATGTTCTTCTTTGTTTCCGCATTTTATTCCAACTTGCTTTTATTCTGTTTTATTTTTCCTATATTTTAATCGTGTAAAGCACTTGGCATTGTCTCTGTACTGAATTGTGCTATATAAATAAATTTGCCTTGCCTTGCCTTGCCAAAGCAAGTAAGTTTTAAAACGACCGGTTAAAGTCCGTCGCTCAGGGTTACGGCCGATTAAAAGTTCCCTGATAAGGTAGACGGGCAGGTTTGAGTCCCCCATAGGAGGTACATAAAGAGAACGGGTTTAAGTCCTGAAAGGTACAGAAAAAAAAAGGGAAACAGGATTAAGGTTCTGGAAGGTAGATAAACACAACGCAAAAGTAAATAGGATGGGTTCAGAACAAAGTAGAAGGGAAATCCCAGAGGGGATGAAAAATGTATGTATCCAAGTAAATTTCAAATATTATTCTAATAAATATTATTATATATATTTCTTATTAAAAATACTTGTAGAAGTGGAAGGAAAAGTAAGAAATAGATTGTGTGTTGAAGGTGAATCAATGAGAAAACATTGTGGTCCGGCTAAAATAAGGCTAGGGAAAAAAAGGAAATAAAAAAAATTTATGTCTATACAATATATATATGAGCTCGAAATAACGCGGTGTTGGTTAATACAGGCACGAGGTAGAGAGGAGGTTATTACGAAAAATAGAATTAATGTTATGTTTGTCCAATTAAAAAGATAAGATAAGATATGGCTGGTCGAAATTGCGCTAAAAATACTCCAAGTAAAAAAAAAATTGAGATAATTTTACAGTATGCTGGGCGCCTCCAGCGATCCCCGAATCCGGCCAGAACAGTCACGTGACGAAAACAGCTGTGAGGTCACACTTGTCAAGCGTCCTCGAGCGGCTGTCAAGAACCACTACTTCACGCATTGTTAATTACTCTGATAGGATCGGTAAAAAGTCATTACAATGGTCTATTGTAGTGCTGCCAATTGTAGGAATGGCTTTGGATCGGGAAAAGGAATGTTTAATTATCCGAAGGACCCGGTTTTGTGTCAAATTTGGATCCGGAAAGTAAATAGATTAGACAAACATCAACTGGACAATCTGTGGCGTCCAAGCCGATACAGTAAACTATGTTCTGATCTCTTCACGGCAGATTCTTTTGTCATCAATCCTGCTCTCGCAGCATCAGTCGGATTCAATTTACCAAAGTTACAACTTCAGCCAGGTGCCATCCCTACCCTGAATATGGGGCACCCCGAGCCCACGGGCACGGTGAAAAAACGTTGAATGTTGGCCTATGAAAAATGTCAACGAGCTGAGGTAAAAATTAAAATATATAAATTTTAAAATTAAAAATATATAAAAATCAAAATTAAATATATTAACATTAACATAGCTACCAAACATGAATTTGTTGAAGCTTTACCTTTCCATCAAGTCTCTACACCTGCTTTTCCATGCTAGAGAGAAAGAGGGGTACATCCTAGACAGGTTGCTAGTTCATCACAGGGACAAATGCACACAAACACAATTTAGAGTAACCCATTTATTTGGACTATGGGAAGAATCAGGAGTAGCTGATTTATTTTTATTATTTTTATCCTCCAGTTCTCCAGTTTTCTTGAACGTGACATTGCTGGTCAAGGACTGTAGGGCCTTCTTCAGGGGCTCGAGGTCCACAGACAGTTTCTACAGAAACAGAGGGATTAGATGTCAATTCATGTTGGCACTGCTAAATAAAGACAAACTTTTAAAACCAAATCCTTTGTAAAAGTAAACCAATTTAATCCGCATGTTAGAAGTGAGGACATTTATAATAAGACATCAAAGACATTTGTAATTCAATATTAGCTGCCCCATGCATTTGTCCTTATTTTTGTATACAAATAGTTGTATATTCTTTACAAATATCAAGTTTTTGACTTGAAATTTTAAGATGAAAATTGACTGAATTAATAAAAAATTAAATAGCTAAACAGCCCCTGCCCCTACCTACAACTTTGCCTTATTAATTGTGTTAAGTTTAGTCTACATGACCATGTAGGATTTATTATAGTATAGGCCTAGATATGTAGACGAGGTAGGCCTTCAAGGACAGCCTACAGTATTTCTCAGATTTCTATTATTCTGTATAACTATTGCCCTATGATATTCCAGGCTGAGGGGTAGGATATATATATATATATATATATTATTTTTTTTTTTTATCCACTGTAATCTCTTCCATTACATATATTTCAGACAGCTGTGTTCTTTCTACAAGCTTATGAGGCATGTATATGTGAAGTGGAGTCGTCTGATGATGCAGAGGCTTGCTATCAAACCGACATCTCAATGAATGCCAAGCCTAATTTGTCTTTTGAATTACCTCATCTGACCACCCATGCTTGTGTACAGACAATGTCAGCCGGAATGGTATGTAGGATTAACCTGACCCTAGCCATATGGATTTCGCTCAGCCTAGCTCCACTCACATCCATCTGGGACTGATCCATAGGAATTGCCTTTTTTGAATGCTGGGCCTTTTCAAAAATCCTTGCAAATGATTGGATAAGCCACTTGTCATCTTTATCGACGTGCTATTTCTACCACTCACACCGAAGCCAACCCGTGACGCTGTGAGAGCGACGCAGGAAAAAACAAAACTTTTTTTAAATGTGCTTGCGGCTCTAGTGGCACGCGTTTTATTGACAGTGAGCTGACAGGAAGAGGGGGGAAAAGACAGTAGGCAAAGCGCCGCGGGTCGGAGTCGAACCCGGGCCGATCGCGTCGAGGAGTAAAGGCCTCCTAACATGGTTTGCGCTAACCGCTGCGCCACGGGCACGTCCCGCAAAACAAAATTTGCCAAATCCGGTCGGGAGAAGGGCGAAAACATAATTTCCACCAACAAAAGCCTTCAGAGCAGTTCTCTGATGTTCTTTTAATGAAACAATATTAGGTAGATTGGACAACACGGAAGAAATAGCAGCATCAATGTTAACGCTTGCTTCCTCGATGCGAGCCGCCATTGCCTGAATCAGTCTCGCGGTGGCTTCTCCACTACCTCACATCTATGAAACTCCAGCCCTGCGTCCTGATTGGCTGGACAATAAAATTGGTGGACAAGTGCCAGATGGATATGAGTGAAGCTAGGCGGAGCAATATCAATCTGGCTAGGGTCAGATTAATGTAGGATTGTATTAAAGTCCCTTAAATGAAAGTTGCGCCAACTCAGCGAGTGCCGCCATTTTGGGTCTAAACTTGCCACAGGCAGGCGCTTTAACACTGTTATGTTATGCGCGTTTCGCACCTACTAATACCCTTCAGGCAGGTGTTCTGAATAAAACACAACTGAGTGTTGATGATCACCTACTAGGCATCCAGAAAAGCTGGTATTACATTTTAATAAGACTTGAGAGAGACATTTTTAAGTGAACCGTATACTTCTCTTTTCCTGTCTTGAAGTCCAGAATTGATCCCATAGGACAAAAATCAGACACACATAATGCTACAGCACAATGAAATAAAGCAAGAAGTCCAGAATTGGCTTAAAAATTTTATGTAATAGTTTTGGTGTGTCTTATACAAGCATTTACTGTATACAAGTATTTAATTAAACAACATTTTAAGGTAGCTATTAAAAAGCAGTAAGGCATGCTCTATATTTTATTTCAAGAAAAGATGTTTTTTTATCCCCCCAGTGTTCATGTTTTGTCAGCAAGCATTCGCATGCCCATGCTCTTCTGCCCATGACGCCATTGTTACGCTCCGTTTGCTCTTCATTGTGCTTCTTGCACATAAAGTGAATCCTCACTGTCACAAATTTTTTCACAATTTTTTCTTTGATCCCGCAGCAAACAGGCAGGTTGAAATCCGCAAGAACTTCCTTCGATGATTCAATCAGGTGGCTCATGATGTTAAAATTGAACGCAGTCAAAATTACATTTCTCTGGCCTCTGATGTGTTTCTCCAGTGTGCTGATCATGGAGAAAACCTTCTCAGTCACCTTGAAGAGAGATCCGGGCTTGAACTCTTTGAGGGTGGTGAGGTGGTCAAACTTGCTGTCACAATTTGCAGTGACAGCTGCTTTACAGCCAGGACAGGCATTGTGAATGACACCTCTCACACAATAGCCTGAGAGGTGAAACAGCGAATCCTGTTCTCATCTTAGTTCTTCCTAGAGCCACAAATTGATCCTTAGCAAAGATCTTGTTCATGTTGGCCTCCACCTTGAATTTCTCTTTTTTTAAGAGTTTGAAGTTTTCTTTGGGTTGATTTCAGTTTCTCCTGAAGGCCTTTGATGCGCTCCAAAAGACGGGGACAGTTGGTGCACTCAGACTTTTCCACATCCAAATTACCTAAGAAGAAAGAAAAAAAATTCAATAACGGGATACTTCGCAGAAATACACTTCGAAAAGGATGGATGGATGGATTGTTCCACTTACAACTTATATCCTCAAGCAGCTGCAAGTCAACATTTGCTGCATTAAGCTCATCACATGCAACTGGACCTGGATCTTGTAAAGGGGTGCAGTATGAGTGTTCAGGCAGGTAAGTTTTCTTCAATGATAGCTGCCCTTTGACATCGGATTGTGCAGAACGCTTCTTTGGTGGTGGGCGAGGTGTCTTTGGTGTACGATGGGGGAAGATGGAGGGCAGTGCTGTCTTCTTCAAGGGACGTTTCCCATCTGTACGATTCTGCTCGAACTGGTACTCATCAAAATGAGACTGCAATAGAAATTTTTAGCAATAAATTCCATGATTATACACAATGATTCGGAATAGTCACTCTGGAACTCAATTTCATAGCAGTGGCAGTACTTATACGCAATACATTTAGTTTTATGGAGATCATTATGATGTCACGAAGCTCAGAGACAGGAAGACCCAGAATTCGACCAGACAAGAGAGGTTTTAAGCAAAAAACGGGATTTAATAATAAAACAGGGACAGGCAGACTCAATGATCAGAAGGGCTGTCCAAAATCCGGTACACTAAAGGCAGTCCAAAATAGGCAGAAGTACAGACAAGGATAAGGCAAACTCAGAATATCACAAGGCAGGTCCAGGTCAGAAAAACAGGTAAGCAATCATACCGGGCAAGAAAATCAGGTTTAGGGATCAGGCTGGCTCAGAGTCAAAAAGGCAATCTGGTCGGTATCAACAGGGCTATCAGTAATACAACGCTGGATAAGACTCACCAAGTGGTTTGAATTGATCTGGCAGATTGCAGAGGTTTGTGACAGGACTATATAGGGGAGTGAGCAGGTGAACAGGAGTGAAGACTAATTACTGACATGGGTGGAGCTTATCAGGAACAAGGAAGTGACTGGAAGAAAACTGACACTGATTGGATGGTGACTGGAGAAGAGGAGTGACTGGGTGTTGTCTACGAGGTGAGCTGGCAGATAGCTGGCAGGTGAACTGAGTGACTGATTAAAGGTAAACTATGCAACCGGGGTTGATTTTCCAGCGAGGCTCCCCCCAGAGGGCGAAAGTAAAAGTGCACTGTCGTAAAGATGCTCAGCTGTTCACCTGGTTTCTCCGTCGCGGTTGTTTTGAGTTTAGCAGACGGGCGAACGCAACGAATCACCATGTCTACTGCGGTAAGTGACTATTTTGTTCCAATTTTCGAGTTTGAAAATTGGAACACATGCATAGCAAATGTTTTCATACATTTGCTATGCATGTGTCTAAATAACAAAGATTGTAGTTAGCCAAGTTGGAGTTTCCCATACATTTATCCGACTGTCGTTGGGGGAAGGGGGTTCTGATTTCTGTGGTTTTGTACCTCGAGCACTGAATTAGTACATTTCAAAGAATTGAAAATGGTCTAAACAACCTTATGCATGCATCAGAAATATTTGAAATAGTATGGTAGATAATCAGACTATTCTAGTCTGCCATAGTATGACTAGACACAAAATCGTTTGAGGCTCAGGACTTATGAGCTATTATATGTAGGCTAAACTTGATATTGACAACAGCTCTGTGATAATATTGCAGGAATCAGCTTCAACATCAACTTCGTCTGAGTTATCTGTTCAAGCTGTAGGCGGAAGGGGTAGGGGTGCAAAGTCCAAAACCAGGCAGAGAACATCAAAGTGGAGGGGTGCAAGACTGGACTCAACTGAACAGAAGAGGTTACAGGACCTCCAAGACAGGCGCAAGGCTGAAATAAAGGTGTGTAATAACACTGATACTAATTTGATTTTACATATTCTTAGTGTCACATAATAAAACTAATTGTTGTGTTGTAGGACAAACTTGATTCCCTGGACCCTATCCAGAAGGACAGAATTCTGGATAGAATGGTGCAACGGTCACCAGGAATGATGATTGACATCATGCATTTCCTGGACGTTCCAGAGAGCCCTGTCCTTGTCCCTGACCCAGCTGGTCTACACTGGTGCATCTGTGGCAACTGCAGAGAAATGGACACAGACCTGGAGAGAAAGTGCTGTCGGCAGTCACCACAGGACTGTATCAGTAGAATGGGCCATATGGATTATTATATTTTGGATGAGGGTGTGTTGGGGCTGGCTCGTGCTGCATGGAATGACATCTTTGCTCTGGAGGATAACCCTGAACCTGGGGTAGACCAGCGGCAGTTCAGGCATACGGCTTACCGTCAGTTTGTCCTGTGGCAGCACGGACGCCTGGGTGTGGGCAACAGGGTTGTGATACCCAGCTGTTGTGTGTGTCGCATCAGGGACAAATTCCCTGACCCAAGGGGCCAGTACACTGGTTTTAGGGTGCAGCGCTTGTTGTAAAGTTTTCAACTAATTGTACATAGTTCTATTTTTTACATTTTTGCTTTATTGACATACCAGCACAACACACATTGTTTTCAAAGTTTATTTACAAATAAAGATCTGTACATGTTTCACCACGAGAGAAAAGTGCCTCCTAACTTCCTATTTACAGAATTCAAACACTTTGGATCGTAAACATCCATCTGCTCAGTCCTCTAGGTCCTCTGTGTCTCTGTGGCCCAAGTCCCCACGGGACACATGTCTGCTTACAAGTTCAGCTGTAGGAGGTGGCTGTTCCGGCGCGAGCAAACCAAGGCGCCTTGGGTCAGCAGGCCTCAAAGTCTGCTTGCGGGGAAGGCCTTTGCCACTTCCCAGCCTCCTTGCCAGAATTGCCCTCTGAAGGTCAGGAATGTAGCTGTACTGCTTCTTTTCCTTCATGGTGTAGACACTCCAGCTCTTTGACTTCTTGTTGTATGAGCGTCTGTAGCTAGAATGTAATAAACAGAGCCATGTGTTGAAATCAATATAGCCAATATTTTTTTACAATGTAAGACATTCACAACAGAAACATTACAGTAAAAACATACATTTTTTGACCATCCAGGTTGCGTGCAGGAAGGCGCCGATTGTGCTTGTTGTAGTCAATGGCTGCCAGTAGTGTCCTTGTCTTGTAGACAAATGGTGTGTAGGCGTGCCGCTTTGATGAGTACATCAGGAGGTGATTTTGGAAGGACTCCAAATCAGATGTGGTCCTATAAAGGTGGGACAGGAATGGGTGATGAGAATAACACACTAACATGAAATGACTAAACATACCCAAATTAGAGACTATGATGGAATAATAGCAACAACTTGTTCTATGCAATTAATGACTAGATGCTTACCTGAAGTTCAAGAACTTTTTCACCAGGCCCAACCATCGCTTGTCGAGCACAACTCCAGCCAATGCCTTGTGAGCGGCAGAACCTGTAATGATAACCTTACAATTCACATATACACATACACACAGATTTAGACAGGGAGTTCAACTTCTGCATTCATTTACTGAAAATACCTTGTTTTATCCATGGCTTCTCCTGGCTGCCTTCCTCCAGTGGCTCGTGCTGACAGCACCCAGTTGCCCAAGAGTGCTCGTCCCGTACGTGGTGCAGCACGCCAACCCACATCATCTGCAAAAAAGGAAAATTACATTTTCCTTTTAAAAACAGTTTCGCACATGTCAAGTATGTTTGTAACTACACAAATTAATAGCATCAGAAAAAGGGTGGTCCAACCTACTGGTCGGTCAGGGCACAATGGCTAGACATTGAGAGATGAACTGCATGGGCTGTGCACAGAATAAGGTCTAATGTGATGCTAACTGAGTAGTTTCAGAACCTCAAACAACTGTTACTAACAAAGTGTGAGATACACAACATTCCTTCAGACAGCTTCACAAATTAGACATAGTAGGCAATCCTTATTATTAGTGATGGGTCCGGCAACACCGATGAGTCGGCGCATGTGTCGAGCTCATAGAGCAAAACCCGCGTCGATGCCAAACTGTTTCTGTTCCCTCAAAGCTGCAAGCTTGTGCATTCGCGCACAGCATCGCGCACAACAAAGCTATGCTGCGCAGTAAATAAAATCCAAGCTGAACTGTAAACAAAATAACTATTAATAATGGTTAATTTTTAACCATTTTGCAACTGTAGTGTGATGGTGTACCACAGTCTCGCTCTGTGAGTGCCAGGTGCAGAAAGGAGCGCACCACTGATGGACGGGTTCTGCAACGCCTTTTTGCTTGGGCGGGTTGCGCTGTGCGTCTTTGTTCTGAGCGTCGTTTCAGAAAAAAACGGCTGATCTACCCTTAGTAGAAAGCTGCTACTCTGAGCAGTTCTTCCTCCCTTTGTCATACTCAGCATTTCCGATTTCAGAACAGATTGAAAGGACATGGCAGCAAAGAATTTGTAAAATAAAAAATAAAAAAGCCAGTCCACAAGCATCCTCGTTCACAACATGTTTACTTAGAGGTTATTATATTATTATACAAGTTCACATTATTTATTGACTATATCTAAAATAAAATATACGTTTAATTCAATTGAAAATATAAAATAATGAAATGCAACATACAATGATTTAAATTGTATTGTGTATACTTGGTCATCAAATCAGTGTCAGTTCACTCTGTCAACCAGGTTGCCTGTAGGGATTTTTAGGGTCCTGTAGGTGTCAGTATTCAGTGACACTGTATTGATACAGTATCAATACAGTTTGGTAATGTGTTGCAACGCTTCATGACGCCTCATCGACCCATCACTAGTTATTATGAATCTAAATACAGGCCATAAGACAACATAACATGACGATCAACAAAAGTCACTTGAACTTACCAGGGGAGTCCATTCTGCCATCACCTGTTGAAAACAAACATTACAGGTATTAGATACTCAGATTCCAGAGTAAATCCTTTCATGAAAACCAGTGAAAGAATTATATGTGTAATAGAAGTTGGCCTCACCTAGGACAACAACACGGTCCTTTTGTCGAAGACTTTCCAAGGCTTCAGCCCTGGTTTTGTCCCAGTACTCCTGCACTGGCTCGATGCAGTAGGCATCTTTTATCCTGAAGAAAGTTGACTCTGAGACCATCCCCATCGCCATAAACTTGAACAGCAATGCTACTTTCCTGTAGTTGTTGCCAGACAGGAGAATGTTGGCAGACAGCATGAAGTCACCACCCTGCATACCAAACCTCAGGGTCGGCTGAGAATTCCACTTCCACAAGGAGTGTCCGAAGGGGCATAACTGATGTAAAGAAAGTAGAACCACATATAAAAATAAAAAATAGACATTTACAAAATTAACACATGCAAATTCACACAACTACATAACTTTTCTACCAGCAGACTTGTAAGAGTCTTCACATATTCACTGGCTACCATGTCCCCATATGTGAAATGGGGCTAGGGACTCAAATGAAGTGTGTGTGGGGTGGAGCGAAGTGTCATCTACTATCTTACCCATTCCAAAATTACTCCAGTCCCCCGAGTTTTCAAAGTCACTTGAAATGGTGGGGAACCCAGGCATGCTACCCCAAGCACTCTATCAACATAACTGCACTGTTACTGTGGGTGGCAGTCTCAAGTGCCTGGCCAGAGTCAGAAGATTCTCATTGAAGGTAATGTTTGCAGTTTTGCCAACCAGGTCATCTTCAGACGATACTCTGTGTGAATCTGTGGTGGATTCAGAGTCTTGGCCAGGAGGATCCGGTGTGTCGAAGTCATACACTACTTCATCCACACTTATATTAGCCAGCTTATTTTTTTCACCCCCAACCATTCTGAAGAAAGAGTAATAATGAGTGGACATTGGTCAAGGTGTTGTGTTTGACAAATGCCTAAGCATATTGATAAATTCACCCAGAAAATAATAAATTCACAATACAAATATACCGTAGGTAAAGAGAATGGACAAAATCCTCATCTGAGCTGTCTCCATCTTCCAAGCCCATTTCACTTGGATCGGCCCAAAGGTCATCCATCTCAATGCTGATCAGGAACCACATGAAAATTATTTTAGATGGGAGAAAAGACACTGACAGAAAATGAAACCACTACTAAACAACACTTACACAGTGTTCCGCAGGTCATTGGTGTCTTCTTTGTCTGGAGAGTCTGGGCGGTGTTCTTCAGCAATGCTCAGAGAGTGCATGCTGCAGTCAGGATAAATAAGGCCAAACAAATAAAATCACTGGTCACCTAAAAAGTTCTACATAGACAATCACAGACTCATAGCAGTGAATTGTAGCCTACCTTGATTCCAAATCTCCTACTTCTCCCCCTGCAGACAGTGGCTGGACACCCGGTTCAGCAACAATGCTGAGGAAGCAAACAGCCCATAAGAACTGGTACAGATAAGTAATTTGCACAAAATTACTTATTTGCAATGGATAGAAAACCTACTGATCCCGATCCGATTCCTCAGTGATACTGGACACTGGTGGCTCTGGAGGCCGAGGGTGTGCCTTGCTTGGCGTTGATGTGACTTGCCATCGCTTATAACTTCAACAAAGAGAAATAAATGTTTATATATAAAGTTATAATACAAACAATGACACTTTTTTGTTCGGGGACTCATTTAGATAAAGGAAGAGGGACCATGCATTCCGTGGTTGAAAATAAATCACAGTCAGACAAAAAACTCTTCTAGGTTCATCAGTAAACGCTACTTTATACATAACGTTACTAGCTTTGTGAGATTTATGGCTAACAAACACGACTACATTTTGTACTGGTTTCAGACATAGACATCATATACGTAGATGCCCCATTGGACGCTGACGGCCGCTAGTCTGACGTGCCTACAGGGCAGCCATCTTAGGTCAGACCACAGATCGAACATCTGCTGTCAGAATGAATAGGAGACAGCTCAGATCTCATTTTAATCATATGTTCACAATGCTGGTGACCTTTCAGACAGATTACACATTTATTCAGAACCAAAACTATTTAAACTGAAGTCAAACTGGATGAAAAATGTACATGCACTTACATATTTTGCAGTTACATATTAATGTAATATACACACAAAAATCTCTCTCTCTTTCTTCCTATATATATATATATATATATATATATATATATATATATATATATATAGACACCGATCTACAGACAACAGCACTTATCTACATAGGAGCAAAACTATATACAGACAAGTGAGAGCAAAGTTGCTCATAACAGCATTTAAAAATTATATAATACAAACCGCGATCTGGGAAAAAAAAAAAAATCAGCAAAAAAACTAATAGCGCATCTCACAATCAATTATATTACAAAATCATAGCAAAACCGAAAATACTGTATAGTATTTTACCCCCCCCCCTCCCCCATAAATGATGTCTATCCAATAATTTAGGACAATTTTGTTTGTTTTTGGTGTTTAATGTACTTTTCTCTACTTACATCCCTGCTACCCATTAGCACATATTGTGTTTATGCCTGAAAAACTGTAACTGTAAAGCATGAGGATGATCTATCATAAAATCTTCCTCATGGAAGGTAATTCCCCAGGATCTGGTTCCTAGTGTCCTTTTATTTGCGCACCCATAAGCGGAGTAAAAGTCGGGCTTCCTGGGACGTAGCTCTGGAAGTTTGCTTACTTTCAATACAAAATCGAAATTATTTATCAAGTTAGACAATCATTTAATTCAATCAATTGGTCCCATGTAGCCCCTAAACGGGTGACGTTTTCAGTCAGTTGATTTATCTGGAAATCGGGTGAGAATTCACCGGAATCAGAGTGTCTGAAAACAAAGTAAATTTTTCTGAATTGACTTGTATTCTGTATGAGCGCAGCTTGGTCTGACCTAAGATGGCCGCTCTGTCGCCCCCCACCCCCACCACCCCCGACAACGCGGCGTCTAGTATACATGTCTGTGGATTCAGATTTATGCAGCTCATTGGAAAATGCGATTCAAACCCAATCTGCGCAAAATAAGATATTAAGTAAAGTAAATACACAGTCTTGAGATACCTCACATGTGAAGCAAGTTTGCTAAATAGCAAGCTTATAGCAAGTTATCACCTACCACAACAATGTTTAGGCAGCAAGCTAACCAACTTGCTAACTAATAAAATGAACATCCCGCTAGCGACTTAGCTACTCAGCAACAGACCACAATCTTACAAAATTCGAAAAAAACGGCAGTACAAACAATGACTAACACAGTGAAAGTATGAACATGCACAGAGAGAGAGAGAGTAACCATTCCAATGTTACTTACAATCATATCAGCAGAAACGCGAGGTCCGCGTCAGCCTTGCAGCCTTCTTTTTCTTTTAGCTCTCGCCATTCGAAAAAAGCTTGTCCGATGTTCACCCGTGTACGACTCCTCTCTCTGTCCAGAGCCCTTTTCCTCTTTCTTGCCTGCTCCGACATGGGCTTTTGCTGTTTTCTCGCTGGTTCCGCCATGATAACTGCACAGATATCGCCACTGCGCTAGCAACGAGTGTGCCTTTTACTGGGGGCGTGTAGCAGTTCTCGCCGTAAAGCAAGACCGACTCTCGCGGTCTTGCACGAGACTTCTGAGCCTGTGGATGCGGGCCGACTGCTCCTGCAATTGCAAGTGCGGTATTTCCCCCACAGACCACCAGGGCGGCCGAGAAAACCTTTGTTCAACCTGAAATGACTCATTTAATCATCCAAAACGGTATGGAACACATTAATTAACTGAAAAATGTTGCATAGTATGCCTTTAAAGGCTGGATACAGAGAAGTAAACAGAGCAGGCCAAATGAAGTGATAATAAACAAAATCAAGCCACAATAAAATCCAAACTAGACCATAACCCAAAACAGAACCAAAACCTAACACTAAACAGAACACAAGCTATAACAGAAACTAAACAAGAAAGAACCCGAAACCAAAACTGAGGTTTAAAGCTGGAGAGTTTAACTAATAGATCAAAATAAACAAACAGTCAAAACAAAAACCCAGATCCTGACATATGACCCTTAAACTGATTACAGTGTCTGTAATCAGAGGAGAGATCAAAAGTTAACACACAGCTTCAGTCGCTTCAGCTAAAAACCACTAATCAGGCCCGAAATCTGGGAGTAGTGATGGACTCAGACATGAACCTCTAAAAGCATCTAAAGACAGTTACAAGGTCAGCTTTCTATCACCTGAAGAACATTTCTAGGATTAAAGGACTGATGTCTCAGCAGGATCTAGAAAAACTAATCCATGCGTTTATTTTTAGTCGAATTGATTACCGCAACGGTGTCTTCACAGGTCTGCCTAAAAAGTGGATCAGACAGCTGCAGCTGATCCAGAACGCTGCTGCCCGCGTCCTCACTAATACTAAGAAAGTAGAGCACATCACACCAGTTCTAAAGTCCTTACACTGGCTCCCTGTATCTCAGAGAATAGACTTTAAAATACTTCTGTTAGTCTATAAATCCTTAAATGGCTTAGCTCCTAAATACATCACAGACTTGTTATCAGCGTATAAACCATCCAGACCACTAAGGTCTTCTGACTCCAGCCTACTCTGCATACCTAGAACCAGAACCAAACATGGAGAAGCAGCATTTAGTTCCTATGCTCCAATTATCTGGAACAAACTTCCAGAAAACTGTAAAGATGTGGAAAACCTTAGTTCCTTTAAATCAAGATTAAAAACACATTTGTTTAAAATTGCCTTTAACTGTCCTAGTTAACTGAATCACCACTTTTTTGTTCTATTTTCTATCTATATTGTATTCCTACTTGCTTTTATTCTGTTTTATTTTGCTATATTTTAATAATGTAAAGCACTTTGCATTGTCTTTGTACTGAATTGTGCTATATAAATAAATTTGCCTTGCCTTGCCTTTAAAAAGAAAATACAACAGCACTGGCTGAGTGGTAAATATACTAGTAGTAGACTACTGTAGTAGGCCACAAGTATTTAATATTCACCCAGATTTGGCCTACTTAGTGCACATTAGCGTGGTCCATATGAAAATTTCATAAGAAAATTTCACATAAAAATGGTACATTTAAGTTTCATATTTCATATGAAAAAAGTGACATAAAAAATATGAAAACATGAAATTTTGAAGGAGAGATCACTAATTGAACATTTATGTATAATTTGGGTCAAATATCATCTCTATCCAGTTTTAGCACATAAGTGCTTTGCAATTTAGGTACTTTTTAGGCCGTCACAGAACCATATAAACAGGTGTAAAATATGATGGTTGTAAGGTTATAATAAGAACAAGTAATTAATAATGACAAAGGTGATTTGGGGGAGGGGGGGAGAGGAGAGAGAGAGACAAGCGCGCACGACTGGCTTAGCGGTTGGGGACTGGCGGGGAGAGACAAGCTTTGCACGTTTTTTTTTGTTTGTTTTTTTTTATATATTGGCGAGGCGGCCGCCTCGCCAAACTTAGCGCTGCGGGAAACCCTGACTTCAGAAAAAAAAGCCCACATACCTCACACAAGCGAGAGTTTGTTGTAGGTCTCCAAGTTTTGTTCGTCTCTTGGTCCAAGCGACTGACTCGGTTGATCCACAATGAACGCCGCTCTTCATCGCTTGGAAAACGGAACATCCGCGTCCCTTTATCAGTGCTGTTGCTGCAGCCGTGAGCACAACACCCTGGCATGGTGGCTTATTTTCGAAATAAAGAAATACTCGAAAATACTCGAAATAATCAGGAGTAATAAAAGAAATCGGTCGCTTGCAGTGTTGTAAATGCGCTGAGCTTAGCTGAGCCTAGACCCAAAATGGCCGCAGGAGATCACGTGACCCGAAAAAAATGGAACGCCCATGACGCAACTTTCATTTAAGGGACTTTAGATTGGATCTAATATAAATTTAAAAATTCCTTCCATAAAACTCAATTTTCTCTACAAAAGAGCAAGGGAATTATAATTCTATAAATCCCAACCCAACGATCTTTTGAAAACTTATTTTCAGAATTGTAAACATTTTATTTTTTATTAATTTTCAGAAAATGTCACAGACTGAAATAGTTGTGAAATGCACTAGATCATGTCAAACTCCAAAATCCTGGCATGTCCCTCCAGTTGCCAAATGTCATCGTGGGACCCAAAGCCTGCTTTCAAGATCAAAGGATTTTTCTTGCCAGGTTAAGCTCGGCAACAAGGTTGCAAAGAATTGTTCTTCGATGGAAGTTGATTTTTCAGATGAATATGACAGTGCTGATGATGATGATGGTGATTTAGACTACATTCCTTAGGAAGATGAAGACTCTGACCAAGATTTTGAAATGGAAATGAGTGATGAGTAAAGTAAGACATCGAATAACACAATGGATTATTTTAAAATAGTGATCATTCAATTTTGTATTTATCTTTTTTTTTAGAGAAAATACTGACACCCCTATGAGAGAAAGGAAGTTCATAGTCTTCGGTCCCTCCTAGCCTTGTGTTTTTTATGTGGGAATGCCTGCAAAATAATATCTACAAAGGTATCGGGCACCATGGTGACCTTGACATCACAGTGTAATGTTGACCCCTCTTGTGTGAAGACCTGGAAAAGTCAGCCATCACATGGCACCATGCCTCTTGGCAACTTGCAGCTAGCTGCTTCCATATTGTTTAGTGGGTGTAGTACTGTGAAGGCAGTCAATTGTTTTAAATTTATGAGGATTTCAACATTCTGCGTCAGTACTTATTATAACATACAGAAGGCATACCTTAATCCAGCTGTGAATAGTCTCTGGTCAAAAAATCAAGAGCTGCTCATCTGTGAGGTCAAAAAAAAGAGCAAAGCCAGATTAGGTGGAGATGCCAGATGCTGCTCACCAGGGCACACTGCCAAGTATGGTAGCTACTCCCTTATGGACATGGACACCTCCAAAGTGTTGGACATGCAGCTTGTACAGGTAAGGTTGTGCTGTTAAAATACCCAGATTCTGATTTGATATCATGGTTTTTGTGATCAAACCAACATCTGAGAGTCCACAAACGTTAACAAACAAATATATATATATATATATATATATATATATATATATATATATATATATATATATATATATATATATATATATATATAATTTTTTATTATTTTTTGATAAATATATATTTTATAGACTATTCATCGCAATGCTTTTTATCATAAATCGGCTCCAACAGGGTAGCTTCCTATTTCATGTAAATGTACGAATGGCACTTTAAACTGTACAAAAAAAACAGATACTCATCAGTGACCATCTGCCAAGTTTTAAGAGTATGTGACGACAGCAGCACTGATCTACATAGGAGCAAAACTATATACAGACAAGTGAGAGCAGATGTGCCAATAGCAGCATTTAAAAATAATATAATACAAACCACAATGTGGAAGGAAAAAAAACAAAAAAACAAAATAATGCATCCTGGAATCAAAGAGATTACAAAATCATAGCAGAAAGAAAATACTCTGTTATTTTTTAGAAATCATCTCTGTCCAATAATTTAGGACCATATATATGTCATGGTTGAGTTTTGGTTTGGCTTTGTTTTTCTGTTATTTTAATTTTTTCATCTCTTTTGGGTTAGGTTTGACTTTATTTATTGTTAGTTTTCAGTCATCAGTTATTTTCTGTCAATTTTCACTTCACCTCCTCAGCAGTCAGTCACACCTGATAATCATTTACCAGTTAATTAGTCAGACCCTTGTTTCACCTGTTAGTGCTCTATTTAAACCTCCCTCTGTCTTCAGTTCAGCACTGGGCCGTCATCATTCCACACCTCTCCATGCCAGTCCCCGTTTTGCCTTGGAAGCTTTGTTTTGCTCCTCTTGTTAAGGTTAGTCCTGTCAGTCACTCTAAAGACTGTTTGTTCACTGTTTGTTCCTGGAGAGGTTCTGCTCTGTGTCCTGGTGTCTCCAGAGAACTGCTAACTGGACTAGCCATCCTGTAGTGATGGCGAGATGAAGCCTCATGAGGCATTGAACCACTCAGCCAACTGGTTCGAGAAAAGGTTCATTTCTTGACGGTTCATGTGCACACAGCACCACCTACTGGCAAGTTGTATAATCACAGCCAGCTGTATCTTAACACGTGTGATGCATATCATTTTTGTCTATTATGGCTCTTGGGAATGACTTCACAGAAGGTGTAGGACGAAATCATTTGTCTACATAAATTTTGTAAACACATGTGTACAATAAAATATTGTTTGAATGTATTCTCTGTGTGTAATTATTCCCAAAATAGTAGTGACATGATATGGCATGTTGTGTAATGTTTTTCTGTGACTCTAGAAAAATGGCATGGGCTTAATCAGGCAGAGGACAATGAAAGTGCTTGTGGAACTAGGCAGGGGGTAGTGAATAGGCTAATGCTTGTGTAACTTGGATGATTTCATGCATTTTTATTAAGAAACAACAATTTCTCCACAGTTTTTGGTTTCAAATGATTTCTCTTTTTTGATACTACTTCTCCAACCTTTGAAAAGACACGCTCACATGGCACAGATGATGCCGGGGTGCATAAATAAATAAGTGCAAGTATGTACAGATTGGGGTACTGTGACCGATGATTAGCCCAGTACTATACGGTCCCACAGTTTCCCTCAGCAGCAACACTGAAGCACACAGAGGTTCCCGCTGCGTCTTTACGCACGATCCAGCTGCTGATGTCTCCTCTCTTTTCAGCTCAATGCAATTCTAGACAGTAACAGTTTATAACCTATATCACCTTTCACAGCAACAGGTTTCTCATCTCAGTCGACCAGACAAATCTCTATTGCTCTCCTCAGTGCGCTCTGGGCGGTGAGGTGGGAGGATTTTACCCGATGGTGCGCTGCGTGCGAGGGATAAACAGGGTGGAAATGCATAAATAAAAACTGTAAAGGGCTCCTATACAGTGATCATAGGAGCTGACCGGTCTGAGATCAGCCTCCTGATGTTACAAGTTCTTTAAAATGAAAGCGCGCACCCAAATTACAAGTAACGTAATTTTGCGCACCTGAAAAAAGCGCACGGCAGAAGCGCACCGAAGTGCTGAGGCACAGAAATACGGTGCATGTAGTTAAAAATGCAGAATTAATAAAAACAACTTATAACCAGACGTAGCGTTTTAAACTGCATCTGGTGAGCAGAACTGTTTTATGATCCAGAGTGCAGCCATCACTGGTTCTGAATGAAGGCTTTATCTGGCAGCAGCACCCCCCCCCCTCCCCTCCCCTCCCCTCCTGCGTACACGGTACAGGACCTTACCGGCTTACTTTCACCACTGGTTAAAACTAAAATTATTCATAACTCTGATCGCTCTTCCTGCTGCTCTGTTAACATGAACTGCAGCAGGAATTACTGATGGCCACAAGCTGTGAAAGAAGCTGAAACATCTCAGCAGAAGGCGGAGTTTTTATCGTCCGCAGCCCAGATGGGCGTTGGGATTTTTATGCGTGAAAAATGCCATGTTTGCGTTTGACCGTGTGAAGTCAGTGACGGTCAATGCGTGATAGTTGAGAGCACTGATCTCCTATCTATCTATCTCTCTCCTAAACTCTCCAAATACCAAACTAACTGTCTCAAACTAAATAACCACTATCCAAACTCTGCTATCCAAACTATCAAAACTCTATCCACTCTCTCAACTGACCGCAACTCGCCTACAACAACCCACATTTTGAATGGAGCCTGTGGGGATTCTAAAGCTGTCAAAGCCGCGCCAACATCTGAGCCACTTCCCGAAGCAGTCACGTGGTACAGCCGGCCAGCGATGCTTCGGACGTCATCGTTTTCGGCTCCTCCCCTAAATGAAGCAAGCCTCGATACGCGCTTCACGGAAACGCCCCCTCCATTACTCGACACACGCCTCGAAGCCTCGGCACATCACGTAACATCACTACCATCCTGGAAAGGCTCTGCTTTGTGCCCTGGTGTCTCTCAAGTTCTGATAACCTGACTAGCCGCACTGGAGAAGCTCAGCTCTGTGCCCTGGTGTCTCTCAAGTTCTGCTAACCTGACTAGCCGCCCTGGTGAAGCTCAGCTCTGTGCCCTGGTGTCTCCAATGAACGGCTAACCTGAGTGCTATGAGGCCTGCTAGCCGAGCAGCACCTTGCAAGTGTGGACTCTCTGTCTCCGGGCCGTCAGCTCCTGCCATCACATTCATCCCTGACCTTCTGCAGTCCTGAACCTCCGGTCTTCATCATTCACCACCCAGCATACTTCCTTCAATAAAGACTCAAACTTTTAGTCCCGTGTGTGCGTCCTGAGTTCATCAGTAAACAAAACCCTGACTATATATATATATATATATATATATATATATATATATATATATATATATATATATCACAAAGTTTGTAAAGAGAAAAAAAGCAAATGTTCTCTAAAAGCTCTGCAAGAAATTACTCGGTTTGTGTTATTATACCCTACTTACGGACCAACAAGCTTCTTGTGAGTATCTCTTTGTAGCATTTCTTTCTATTCACCCCTTTCCAGTTTATTTGTTTCGCTACTCCATCTGAGAAAAGCCTGGACAGAATGTTCCATGTGTTTTTTTTGGAATTCTGTCCTCCCCCAGCACCCAGAACAGAAACCTGAAAGACAGAAATACAAAAACAAAAATAAAAAAAAAATAGAGAAGGATCACATTTAGGATACAAACTTGAAGAGTTTTTAATTTTGAAATGAATCATATTAAATATTAGTACTTTACTGTCAAATTTTTCTATTTCAAGAAAACATGATGAATACAGATTCAATCCAAAACCCTGCTGCTTCCCGAACTACGAGCAAAGTAAACCCGAAAGTAAGCCCACTCCAGCCAATCGCTGCGCGCCCTCAGCCGGCGCTCAGCCAATCACCTGCCCAGCTGGTGGGCTTACTTTTGACCAATCGCCTTCCAGCACCCGGATCCTTCATAAGCGCTCGGAGGAAAATGTTCGGCCATCATCATTTCGTTGACAACTGTCTGGACTCTTTCTGTGACGTCTCACTTTTAGCCGTTGTCTGTCGCTAGCTTGTATAGGCTTATTCACAAAGCCTTTGTGTGACGTCACAAAGCACACCTGCGTGCTGACTGGTCGGCAAAATATGGTGGATAGTGTAAAGAGGAGGAACTCGAGCTAATATCTTATGCCCTTCTCCGCGTATGCAAACTCCATACCTTCTGATGCGAAAGAGAGATATAAGATAAATTTATTGTAAACCAGTGGTACATGTTCCTTGTCCAATCCATATAGTTTAACGGAACAATGGAGCAAAAATCCCAACGAGTGGCCGGACCTAACATTTGGCTACATTTATATATATATTTGATTGATACGCCATCCATTTTCACCAAAGTATCGATGAAAGCCTACAAATCGTTGGAAGCATACAAGTAAGCAATAATACAGCTTTATTTTTGTTTATAATTTTAAAAATTTTATATTAACGTTTTACTTGTGTAAGGGTGACGTTCTCCGTAAACAAAGATCACGTGATACAAAGTGTAAGTTTCGCTCTCTGTATTGTATGTCATATGTAAAGAAACTTAGAAGTTTTATAAATTACGGTGTAAAGAGCATTATTAAATAATGATTGATTCTTAACATTATTCACTATTCATTTCTTTGTAGGTATGTTTTAAGTGGACATGTACAGGAGGTATTGTCACACCTTATTAATCCAAGCTGCCCCTTCGTTGCTCTGAAGACCAAGAGAATACGAGACAAACCACATGAACCATTGGTTTATTTAGATAAATCTAGCGGAACTGTCTACTGTGCACATTGTACATGCATGGCTGGGTGAATATTTTTAATATCTACTGTGAAATGATTATCGTTTTTTATTAAATTTTTCTATTGATCAGCAATAAATAAGAATTGAATGACATTTTGAATTACTTGCATTTTTATTCAGGTTGCAAATAAATTGAATACATGATTAATAAATAATAATAAATAATTTAAAATAAATTGTTTTTATTGTGAAAACTTTGGTTTTAATTCCAGTTGTGCACTTATATTGAATGGAAAGGAATACTTAAACTACAGATAAAGGAAAAAAATACCATTTCAAATTCAGTGTAAAAATTTTACATACAGAAAATAGTTAAAATAAAATAATTTCAAACAAACATGTCACTTCTTGTGTGAGAGAATTTTCTCATTTACATAACTAGTTTAGGTTGCAGAGCGCAGAACAAATGGTAACTACACTGTCAGCATGTGGGACCATGTGCATTGTCATATTCGAGCTGAATATGTTAAAATTCTTTAATCTCTCTATAACTCTCTCAACATGAATGCACACATGAGCAACCCAGTTTAATCTCTTTAGCAGATAATTGGGCCTTTCCCTTGGTAAATGAAGGTATAACAAGTGCTGCACCATGGTTGGCCATTCAATGTTCTCCGCTTTATCGTGGCAATCCAGAACTTTCTTCTTTGATCTGGTTTCTTGGGAAACCGGTAAAAACTTTTATGATTATATCTGTTGAATCTATTAGTACAGCCGATCACGCAGCACGAAACGGCCATGGTTAATAACCTTAGTTGTTATCGCCGCAGGCGGCCATTTCTTGTTTTTCTGCCAACCAGTTAGTTACGTGACAAATGTGTGACGTCACAGCGAATAACCCTATAGCGACCGTTCAGCTTTTAATATTGTTTTACATAAATGTGATCAAGTTTACACTGCAAGAAAATAAATAGAAATAACACTTGGTATTGTAGCAACAACATTATACGAACAAGTTTCTGTTTTTGATAGATTTATTAAAAAAATTATTTAATATCCCAATTAATTTTATTTAATTCCCGCCTAAAACAATGCTGGAATTAAATAAATTAGAAATTACACTTGGTATAATATTGTTACTACATTTTGTTTTTAATACATTTCTAGCAAAAATGTTTAATATCCTAATAAAATAATTTTATTTAATTCCCGCCTAAATCAAAGTGCTTTTATTTGCAGTGTGGGTAGAACAAAAGAGCTAAAATTGATTGTACAATATTTGATACTTGGTGCTGCTTTGTATCATCAGTAAATAGTAAATGAATGCTGCTCATTTGTAAGTTCTTTGAATGCTGATTGTAAATATTGACATAGAAATCCAGAGTAACGATCGTTATCAAATGATATTTCTACGTGTAACATTGTGTTTATGCTGCTCTCCTTTCAGATTATGTAAGAGTTTCAAGGGTCCGAGATGAACACTCACCAGTCGCCAAATGAGAGTAAATTTCCCGTTTGGCGAGTGAATTTCAGAGGGCTAGCTGCCACATGGCGAGTAAATGTTTGTATCAAAAAAAAGAAAAAAAAATAACGTAAAAATAACAAAACCCATCTGGGCTGCGGATGACCCGTTCACAGCTCTGTTCATCCAGAGTTCAGTCTAAACCCGCCTACTACGGAGCTTTTTCAGCTTCTTTCACATTCAGAACCAGTCATGGCTGCACGCTTGATCAGAAAACAGTTCTGCTTACCAGAGACAGTCTAAAACGCCAATTAGTCTGTGTATAAGTTTTGTTCTTATTTATTCTGAAATTTTTCTTTAACTACGTGTGCTTCACTGCTCCTACTGCCACCCCCCGCCCTTTCAGGGCCAGGTGCTTTTATCAGCGGCCAGCCTTCAAAACGTGAATCACTACGTTTAATGTCCTTCCACTCTTACCAAAATGTCCCAATTAAAGTCAATAGGAGAGTCAGTTGCTGTTTTTCATGCTCTTTTGTTTTTAACGATACAGAACCAGCGGTGCTTCAGTGGGCGTGGTGCCTTGCGCTTGAATTCAGGTGCGCAAAATTACGTTACATATAATTTAGGTGCGCACTTTTAAGGGTCATTTTAAGGAACTTGTAACATCGGGGGCTTTAAATCAGACCCATTATTCCTTCTCTCCTCCCTAAAGGAGCCCTTCACAGTCTTTATTTATGCATTTCCCCCACTGTTTATCCCTCGCGCGCAGCGCACCAGGGTAAAATTCAGCAGCTGGGTCAGCGTAAAGACGCAGCGTGAACCCTGCGTGCTTTAAGTCTTGCAGCTGAGGGGAAAATGTTGGACTGTATAGGCTTGGTGAAACTCATTCACAAATAAGACCAACATTGATAGAAATTCATAGAATAATGATAATCTGTTGTGTTTTTTATCGCCTGGATGTGAATCTGATAATTCATATTGTGTCTTTTATAATCAACTACAATATTTTCTTTTTTTCAAGTCAGGAAACAAAGATTTCTCTTCCAGGGTCCAGTCAGCCACGTCCCAAACCACGCCCCCCAAAATTAACATAATCTTACTCTTAATTTTTATAAAAGTTGAGGTCTGGTCAGGATTAATATTTTGGCCAATAAAAAATATGCCTGGCCGGTTGATTTTTACATCTACCGGCCAACTTGACCGGTGATTCAGGAAGTTAATTTCGGACACTGTGCGTATCCCGTGTTCAGCAGAACTCCTCAGGGTCGACTCCTGATGGGACCGACTGAGGAGGCAAATAGGAGTGAGATCATGGCGGCTGGGAGGGCCCGGCTTAAGGAGGAGGTTCTGGCTGAGCCCACTGCCTTTGTGAGGCAGAACGGAGGGGATCCTGGTGACCAGTTCCTGGTTCTGGCTTACTGTAAGATCCAGTTTGCAAAACACCAGGGCCAGAGGTTCCGCTGGCTGCTGGAGAACTCCCTGGGCTACGCGGTGTACCTGGTCAGCAGCATCATGGCGGAAGAGGAAAGGGAGAACCCGCTGTCAGCCAGCAAACACCTGTTTCTCAGGTACACCTCCCAGATCGGGGAGATAGGGGAGGCTGTGGAGGTGTACTGGAAAAAGCAGGAGGCCCAGAGGACCGGTGACTCTGGATGTTTGATGGTGGAGTTTGGCCACTTCAAGGGCAGGTCCATGAAGGAAGTGTATGAGGACCCAAGCAAGGAGGCCCAGGCTCTCATCACCTACCTGAAAACGGCAAAGGCTAAACCAAACACCAACATGGCCCTTTTCAAGGACTATGTGCTGAAGAGGCAGGCTTCAGCTGCAGCCCACCTGCCCGCTGTCACAACTGCTTCCTCCTCCTCCTCCTCCGCTACTGCTCCACCTGCTGCCACTCAGAGCAGGCCCCTGACGGCTGCTGAGTCAAAGCACTGCTAGCACGTGGGAAGCATTTGTCTCCCTCACAGTTGGCGCGAAAACTAATTTCTCCAGCTAAACCCTGTAAGTACTACGGTGATTTTCAGATCGTATACGTCATATTCAAAAAAGGCATTTATAAATAAATAAATAAAAATACTTCTGACAGCTCCAGTGCCACGTGTCCCCTCTCCGTCTACATCCGCTGCTCACAGACAGCTCTTTACCTGTGGTGAGCATCATTAACACACATGCAGATACTGGATGTCGGTGACATGTGCTCACTTTTATTATTTTACAGACGCTGCTGCTGCTGCTGGGGATTTCTTTAAGGAGGTAGACGACCAGGAGATGGTGTCTGTGGCCTCGCAAGCTAAGGAACAGCTTCCTCAAGGTATGTGAATCACAAACGTTTTACAAAGTAATGTGTGTTTATAAGTATTTTTAAATGACCCAACATGTTCTTTTATTTTATTGCACAGAGAATTAGCACTGATCCCAGTGTCAGACTACACTCACTCTTCAAAGCAAAAGGGGTATTTAAAGGTGTATGTTTATTTAATTTTATCCCAATCAGCGACTAAAGCTCCTTGTTGTCGTCTCACATGTCCCCTGCTCCCCCTGGAATAAGTGGCTGCACAATGTTGTAGTTAGAGGTGCTCCTAGTGTTGCTGATGCTCTGTTTCCCACTTGGCTCACCCCAGCTTACTTTTCTTCTTGTATCAGAACTAATGGTGCATGGGTGAAATAACTTCATAACTTCACCCTCTCCTCATCATACTGTCTCTCTCCTAAACATTATGCTTTGCATTAAACATTGTAACTTTGTAGCTGTCCGGCATTGCTGAAAAAGAAAAGCTGTGACAGTCTATGCTTAACAACAAACTATTTGGAACTTTTTCCACTCCATCCTCAAGAGGCCCTACTCCTCCTGCTCCTCCAGCGCTGTCCTGGTCCCGTGTTCCAGCCCCCTGCAGAGCTTCCTGGACACTGGAAGGAGCACCTCCCATCATTCCAGCAGGACTGGGTCCAGAAGACTTTGTTCAGGGCTAACTCTAAAACAGGGAAGCCAGTGCTGGTGCCACAGAACTGCAGTAATTGGGGACGTAACGGACTGTGTTTCCCATCATGCAATGTGGTCAAAATGGCCACCAACTCCCATCATACAACGCGGCCCAAAATGGCCACCGACGATAGCAACGAGATAACGTTACCATGGAAAGGGATAAAACTCGATCACACACTCCAATCTACCTTCTTCCCTAGCACACGCAGCTGCTACTCCAAACTCCCCCCCCCCCCCCACCCCCCACGTGCTCGAGTTTCTCGCTGGACCGAGACTTTTCAAAGCAAACTTTATTCCCTGCTGACGCAGGAGGTCGACTTAAAAAGGTATCTTTAATTCCCTCTGATCAAAAGACTGAGAGCCGCCTCATCTCCCAGTGGTCTAAAGAGGACCCCGCTTGGTCTGGGCAACAAAGCGACTGTAAGCCCGGAGGAAGAGACGAAGGAGCTTCTTCATCCTGTCCCCGCTGCTGCTCGCTCCTGCCTACAACCGTGCACCTGCGGCCGTCAAGAGCTCCAGGACACTCGAGGACCCCGAAGCCGGGATTTCACTCCTCAATCACCTCAAAGTAACGGGGTTCTCCCCTTTTATTTATTTTTTCGCCTTATGGTGATAAAGCTGTGCCTGGGCAGGCGTTAGGGACTTTAGGTTAATGCTTGTTACTCCAAGGCGGAGTTTGTTTTTAACTGTTGAATATTTTTCTTTGTATGTGCATGCATATGTGAAGGTATTTTGGGCTAGGTTGATTTTGTGGTTCATAACTGACCCCGCCGTGAGTCGCTTCTTCAACTTTTTCATCCTTTTCCTCTCTCTTTGTTCCATCTTTGCTTTCTTATCAGCGGGTTCAATTGCTTTGTGTTGAAACTCAGTTTGCGGTTTGTTCAAACTCCTTAGCCAAGACGCTCCCTCTCTGAGTCGAAGCACCGCCCCGCGTTAGTGTAAGTGCTGACTGCATCATTAGGACCTCCCCTCACACGTCATTCAAATTTGTAGATCATACGTCATCATAGTCTAGGGTGACCAAACGTCCGTATTTCACGTCCTGTCCCGGGCGTCCCGGGTTTTTTTTAGAAAGTGAGGAAATGTCCTGTTTTTTTAAATTACCTTCATTGGACCATTAAATTGACAGGCACTAGGGCACTGCGCACAGCGCTGCGTGTGACGTAATCCCTGAGCCGAGTCAGTGCGGGCAGCCCTGTTCTTAATCAGAAGATAGATAAGCGTGGCTGTCAGTACGCCAACAACATGCCGAAGCGCAAATGTATGTTTACCGACGATTTATAAAATAGTTTCCCCGCTTTCAGACCGGGTCGAGACAAATGGGAGGCCTTTATTGTGCTATTCATTCATTACAGGAATTGTTAAGCATTTTTTAATAAATAAATTTTGAATAAAATTATCATTTGTTATTGGAGTTATTGCTGTTGACTTTTACTGAAAAGCATTTTTAGTAAACCAACTGTAAATATCATGTTATTGTAGGATTACGTAGGCCTATATTAAGTGAGTGCATGCCACTTAATATAGCCCCCCCCCCCCCCCGCTCCAAGGTGTCCTGGTTTTCCCAAATGAAAATATGGTCACCCTATCATAGTCGCCATCTTGGGAGAGCGTTGCCTAGCCAGTTAGACCTAGCTGTTGTCAGAGCCTTGCGGCGTCCGTCCGGATTCCCGAAGCGGGTTCCTGCCTCTCAATGCTGCTGCGTCAAATGCCGACGTCTTGAATGTGAGGTTTAAACAACCGTGAGCTGGACTTAGATTTGCTAACCGCTCATTTTAAATCCATTGTTTATTTTTGTTTTGTTCTTTTATTTCCACCTATATTTTGCATGTGTAGTTTTAGTAATGAGTTGAATCAGAGAATTACTGTAACAGGGAATTGCTTTTGGTTCAATAAAACAACAACTGTGGAATAGAAATTGTTTTCTGTTCAATTCAATTCACAGTTTTCAGAGCTACACTCCTTTTGGAGTTAACATCTGATATTAATACAGAGACACTATCATTGGATGGTGATAAGGAATAAGGATTTAAACTCTAATTGCAGTTATATTCGGGTTCTCACAGCCTGCTGGATAAACCTGGTCGGTTAACAGTCCGACCTGATCATTTATTCCAGCATAAATGAGTTCATAACAGCAAATTAACTAATGCATTAGTGGCATAAATACTTACAAGCTTATAGCTAACATCACCACCATTTGAACTATATTTGTTATAGCGGAAATTTGAGTTGAATGATTTATTATTTAAATTATAATACCAAATTATAATTAATAATAATAATAATAAGCATATTCAACCAGCTTATGGCATAATAACATCATGTTTGTTTTAATACATGACAGAACCATACATGTTTTTGGGCAGCTTCTTGAATTAGCTTGAAGCATGCAACAGAGTTAAAAATAGAAAAGACTTTGTGGATTCTTCTGAAATCAATTACAACAGCTTTAATATACCTACATTGGATTCCATACATTGAGGAAGACCCAAGCTCCAGAAGTCTTCCAGTGTCAGGCAGACATCCCCATCCTTGACAATAACCTCTGCTTCTGAGCAGTTTATGTCAAGTACATATTTGAGCTACAAATAATAAATTGTAAATACAATTAAAATCAGCGGAAAACAAATTGAAATCTGATCAATACCCATTCATTACATAATTTACAGGATACACATATATACCTACCAGCATGGCTTGGACTGAATTGAAATCATGCAAATATCCCAGAGAAGGCCAGTAGTCATGGTCACGTACTGACTGCTGTGGCACCAGTGGGCCAGAAATGGGCTCCTGTTCAGTGGTCATAAAAAAAAAACACTTGCAGGGATTGTTTTAATAGTTTAAAGCCTAAGGGACAACTTGAGTACAGTTACGTTTTGTTTCTTATTTCCATAGCAAAATTAAATAAACAAACTGTATTTAAATTTGTACCTTGGAAGTCATCTCCCTGAGAAATAAAACTTCTGGCACGTTGGACTCTGAAGAAAAGAACAAAGTATTATATAGGTAACCCATGGCTGTGAAACTACAGCGAGTCTTCGTATTACCAATCCTAGTTAGCATGAAAGGCTTCAGTTGGGAAACATTTGTGTTTTGTTTGCCTCTTTTTTTGTCTCATATGCCTTCTTTTGTCTTCCCTGTGCGTTTTTAATGTTCTGGTAAATCTGAGAAAATATTAAACGATATTGCTTATAATGTTATGATTATTTAACACACAATACATAACTCCATAGACATATTTCCGTTTCACCATCCCCTTTGCATGTAGATCTGCGATGTCTGCAGCCTTGGCCTCCAGGTCTTCTTCTGTCTCCTCTACCACCACGACACGTTTGTCATCATCCCCTTTTTCTTGTGTCGTGTTGTTTATCACACCTGGTGTGCGGGGGTGTCTTCCAAACAGAGCACAATAGGGTGTGTACTTTGTAGATCTCTTAAAAAAATACAATCAATAGCATTTTACAGTCTTCTATGTCCGTGTGTTGATGGAAAACTTAATTTGGATCAGCAGGCATTTTCTTCTCAGTCCTCAATTTTTGCAAGAATAAAGTGCCATTTGAGTGATTCTGACCAATCTCTGTTGATTTTTCAATTAATACGTGGACATGTCGTGGACATGTTGCTGTTACACTGTCTTACACACCTGTTTGGATGTGTTGATGCCTGCTACTACTCCCCGTAGATGGATGTCCCAATCGTTTTGATCCTCCCCACAGTATTTTGCTAGTGCAGTCTTTATATTGCGATTGGTGCGTTCATCCTGCCCATTGGCCTGGGGATGGTAGGCTGATGTAATACAGTGTTTGACACCCAAAGCTTCAAAAACACCACGGTTGACCTGTAGACCATGGGTTAAAGCAAAAATAATCAGTTTGACTGAAATATTTTTCGAGTCAGCCGATATATTACCAGGACCGTGAAAAATAATGCCACATTAGTTCCCTCACTTGATTATTGATCCTCCCCACAGTATTTTGCTAGTGCAGTCTTTATATTGCGATTGGTGCGTTCATCCTGCCCATTGGCCTGGGGATGGTAGGCTGATGTAATACAGTGTTTGACACCCAAAGCTTCAAAAACACCACGGTTGACCTGTAGACCATGGGTTAAAGCAAAAATAATCAGTTTGACTGAAATATTTTTCGAGTCAGCCGATATATTACCAGGACCGTGAAAAATAATGCCACATTAGTTCCCTCACTTGATTATTGTGTAAAGTCAACTTTAACCAAATCTGGTAGTTTTACAATATGCAATGACCATTCCTGTATCTGTCCCACCTTTCAGCTTCAGAGCCTTGGCGTTATCCTGGACAGCCTCTCCATCACTTTCCACATCCAGATCATCATCTGGTTAACTTTCATCTCTGTAGCATCAAGTTCTTTCTTCACACTTAAGCCAAACTGGTCCACAGTCCACTTTACAGTTTCAGCTCCCTTCCCTCCCTGTCCTCCAGAAAACCTTCATAAACTAGTACAAAAGACATCATTACATCATCTACTTTACACCTGAACATTAACTCCACTGGCTCCCTGTCACATTCAGTATAAATTAATCCTATGATCATACAAGACCAACCACAACCTGGACAATTCAGGATACATAACCAACACTATGATGCCATCCATTTTAGTTTAACACAGATCGCTCATTACAATAATCAGTCTCTGCTTTGCCCGTTATTGCACAACAATTAATTATCACAACTCATGAGTTTATAAAAAGGCATTATTTAGCTTTTTTGAAGTCTAATAAAACTGTTAAACCTTAGCCCAGTGACTGGAGACCTGTCCAGGATGGACAAGCCCCCACCCCCCACGACCCTGTGTGACGTCGAGCTGCGTTTCCCCATCAGATACGGTTTGATGTCACAACTGTAGGGAAAAGCCGGTATAGAAAATCCATGAAGGATGGGATGTTACATTTTTAAAAAGTTTAATAAAATTGCTCAAGGCTTATCAGAAAAAAAATTACTTGCTTTTAAAAATAAACATTTTTAATTAGCAAAATGTTATTAATTTATTTCGTAAAGTTAAATATTGTTGAAAGTAATCTTGCCTGCAGTACTGTCTGTCTGGCAGGTGTAAAATGAGTCCATAGATCCACAGACAGGAGGCTTTTTCAGCTGTTTCTAGTACGACTTGCTTCTACAGTGAAGCTTCACATCGCGCTCCACTCCTTTAAAAATAAAAAATAATTTAATAAAACCTCTCTGAGAATCACCTCTGGCCTCACCCAGTTAGAACCCGCTCTCCAGTCCATGTTGTAGCTGCAGTTTATTTTCTTGATGCAGTTAATAATCAAAATCAAAATTCAGTCAAATGCAGGAAATTGTCACGCTAAATTAGCCTGAGCTAACGCTTTACTCTTTGAGTTTTAAATAAAACATAACAGCAAATAATGAGGAGGTCCCTGGTTGGTCGCTGCGTTTATCAGCCAAGTTGCTGGAAGCCAGTGAATAAATGCTGAAAGGTGACATGGCCACAGGTGGAAATAATTCATTAATTAACTGCAGGAGCAGCGACAGACTGCTTACCAATGGAGGTTGTTAGCTGCGTCTCAATTTGCAGGCTGCGTCCTTCGAAGGACACAGCCTACACAGTCTTAGGAGGACCCAGCCTTTGGAGGATCCTCAGCCATTGGTAATCGGTCATCGGGCTAGCCTTTGGAGCATTTCCTTGTTGCAACACGACGTCAAGAGGGATTTCTGAGCTTTTTTCGATTTGGACCATATTAGAACCGCCCCAGTTCAGAAACTACAAGACCTGCAACCTTCTGACCTGATTTATATTATTTGACGTCAATAGCAGAATCGTTTGAACCCAGTTTGGGATTTTTGAAGCCTTTATCTGATTTGTGAAACTTTAATAAAGGAGGATTTCTGATCTTTTTTTAATCTGGACCACATTAGAACCTGCCCTGTTCAAAAACTACAACACCTGGAACCTTCAAACCTGGATTATATTATTCTACACTAATAACAGAATAGTTTGAACCCATTTTGGGATTTTTGAAGCCTTTATCTGATTTGTGAAACTTTAATAAAGGGGGATTTCTGAGCTTGTTTGCATTTGGACCACATTAGAACCGGCCCAGTTCAGAAACTACAAAACCTGGATCCTTCAAACCTAGATTATATTATTCTACACTAATAACAGAATTGTTTGAACCCATTTTGGGATTTTTGAAGCCTTTATCTGACTTGTGAAAGTTTAATAAAGGGGGATTTCTGAGCTTTTTGGCATCTGGACCACGTTAGAACCTGCCCTGTTCAAAAACTACAACACCAGGAACCTTCAAACCTGGATTATATTATTCTAAGGTAATAGTAGAATCGTTTGAACCCAGTTAGGGATTTTTTAAGCCTTTATCTGATTTGTGAAACTTTAATAAAGGGGGATTTCTGAGATTTTTTTTGCATTTAGACCACATTAGAACCGGCCCAGTTCAGAAACTATAAGACCTGCAACCTTCTAACCTGGATTATATTATTTGACGTCAATAGCAGAATCGTTTGAACCCAGTTTGGGATTTTTGAATCCTTTATCTGATTTGTGAAACTTTAATAAAGGGGGATTTCTGAGCTTGTTAGCATTTGGACCACATTAGAACCGGCCCAGTTCAGAAACTACAAAACCTGGATCCTTCAAACCTGGATTATATTATTCTACACTAATAACAGAATTGTTTGAACCCATTTTGGGATTTTTGAAGCCTTTATCTGACTTGTGAAAGTTTAATAAAGGGGGATTTCTGAGCTTGTTTGCATTTGGACCACATTAGAACCAGCCCAGTTCAGAAACTACAAAACCTGGATCCTTCAAACCTAGATTATATTATTCTATGCTAATAGCAGAATCGTTTGAACCCATTTTAGGATTTTTGAAGCCTTTATCTGATTTGTGAAACTTTAATAAAGGGGGATTTCTGAGCTTGTTTGCATTATGACCACATTAGAACCGGCCCAGTTCAGAAACTACAAAACCTGGATCCTTCAAACCTAGATTATATTATTCTATGCTAATAGCAGAATCGCTTGAACCCAGTTAGCGATTTTTGAAGCCTTTATCTGATTTGTGAAACTTTAATAAAGGAGGATTTCTGATCTTTTTTTAATCTGGACCAAATTAGAACCTGCCCTGTTCAAAAAGTACAACACCTGGAACCTTCAAACATGGATTATATTATTCTAAGGTAATAGCAGAATCGCTTGAACCCAGTTAGCGATTTTTGAAGCCTTTATCTGATTTGTGAAACTTTAATACAGGGGGATTTCTGAGCTTTTTTTTAAATCTGGACCACATTAGAACCTGCCCTGTTCAAAAACTACAACACCTGGAACCTTCAAACCTGGATTATATTATTCTAAGGTAATAGCAGAATCGTTTGAACCCAGTTTGGGATTTTTGAAGCCTTTATCTGATTTGTGAAACTTTAATAAAGGGGGATTTCTGAGCTTTTTTGCATCTGGACCCCATTTGAACCGGCCCAGTACAAAAACTACAACACCTGGTACCTTCAAACCTGGATTATATTATTCTACACTAATAACAGAATTGTTTGAACCCATTTTGGGATTTTTGAAGCCTTTATCAGATTTCCATCCATCCATCCATTTTCCAAACCGCTTGGTCCCTCATGGGGTCGCGGGGGTTGCTGGTGCCTATCTGGACCACATTTGAACCGGCCCAAAACTACAACACCTGGTACCTTCAAACCTGGATTATATTATTCTACACTAATAACAGAATTGTTTGAACCCATTTTGGGATTTTTGAAGCCTTTATCTGACTTGTGAAAGTTTAATAAAGGAGGATTTCTGAGCTTTTTTGCATCTGGACCACATTAGAACCTGCCCTGTTCAAAAACTACAACACCTGGATTATATTAAATAAAGTGGGAAATATGTCAGAAGCACTTACAGCTGTTTTCAAAGTCTTCAACAGTGCAAATTTACATTGTTATTCTTTGGTAGGCCTTTCCAATTGCCTCCTTGTTTTTCTGCACAGTGAAAGGAGTGTCTGTTCCTGGGATGTTTCGAACTTCCTGAGCAACAGGGTACAATAAAACATGTGCACCATCTTCCATGTCCTGGTTAAAATCTTTCAGCTTCTTTACAGTAGTAGCCAACAGTCGATCAGATGACCATTGAGGTTGAATTTCAAGGGGAAGTGATTTCCCTCTCACAGGTTTAAGGGAATCACCTTTCATCTTCATAACATACTTCCTACATAAATCTGCAGAAAATAAAGGAAATGGAAAATGTCACTAGATGTGTGTATAGTTAATTTTAATAGAAACAATGTTAAAAATTGCATACCTTTGCTAGTTTCTGTTTCTGTGTCTTTGAAAAGAACCTCTCTCTCTCTCTCTCTCTTTTATTGCCCTAAATTTCATAAAGGACTTTACACCTGAGCTTCCTGCTACAACCAAATATGTTAATTGCTTTTATTATTAAGTTTACATGGATTTTCATCATTAATCTTTCCTGCAGAGCATTTCAGAACACATTTAATATGCTAGTTGTTAAAGAAGACAAGTGCAGAGGTGTGCAGTATTTCAATAATAGAACACAATTTAAAATTTCAAACTAAGTCTTCAAACTACTGATTTTTCAGTAATACAAATAAAAATGTCTTTACCATCACTAGGCTGTGCATTAGCATGTGCACTGGTACTAGGCATCTCCTCAGGGACTTTGTTTGCCACATCTTTAAGAAATCTGATGTTTTTGCCACACGCACAACAAAACCCAGGGGAAGCTGTCAAGGCAGATCCACAATATAGACAGTACATCTGTGGGAGAGAAAAAGCTTGCAAGTGCAGCAAGTTAATATCAGAGATTTGTTAATAAAAAAAAGTGTCTGCTGATCTTCTGTATATGAATGCTTGTCCTGTGTTCAATTTAAATCTGTCACCTTTCTTTCTTTCCTTGTCATATTTCCCTGCTATTTATTTCTTAATGTCCTTTCTCTGCCTTTTTTGTCCTTCAGCTTCACATTTTATCCGTTTTCTTCAAGCATTCTCTCTCATCACCATTATTCTGCGCGCGCTCTCTGATAATTATCTACTCTCTGGTTCTCTTTTTGCCCCATAAACCAAGATTAATTTACATTTATTTTCAGATACCTTCTATACTCTCCGTGTCCCCCTTCTTCGCTTCCAGTTGTACTCTCTCCATTTTCCTCTTATGCAAAGTTACCTCGCTGATCAATACAGTATTCCATAATTTGTAGATACAACTCAGAGAAGAGGACACATACGTTAATGCAATCAAAACACTCAGGTGCCCAGTTAAGTAGTTAGTTAAGTTAGCTATGAAAGATCAGGCACACAATGTTGTCATTAGCAAACTATTGTAGAAGTCAGTCTCAACACAGAAGCAAACTACGTAAACCTGTTGCTCTGTTAAAATACTGTAAAAGTGGAGGGCCAAATGTTAAAATGAATACTAACCTTGTTATGTTGTCTCTATCTCCACTTTTGGTCCCGTTTCAAAACAAACCTCTCATGTGCTCTCTCTCTCTCTCTCTCTCTCGTTCCGTGGGGTCGAAAATCAGCTGTTCCACTTAGTGCTCCCCCTAAAGGCCTGGAGCACTTCCATTGTGGATTATTTATGCAGCGCGTTTTGTAGTTGCATTTGCTTTTGTGGTTTGTGTGCTTTTCTGTTTGCATTGCGTATGTATTTGGTTGTGTTGTGTGATTATGCAGCGTGTTTGCTGAATGCCGCCCACGTGTTGTCATATATATATATATATATATATATATATATATATATATATATATATATATATATATATATATATATGCCCGCTGAAGGATTTTTTTACAGCCCCTGGTTCTCAATAAAAGCAGAGGTGGGTGCAAATGAACAATTTTCATCTTCTAGACCAGGGGTTCTCAACCTTTTGCAAGCTGGGCCCCCCCAAAGCTGGTTCATTGCAGTTGGGGCCCCAGTGCCCCCCGCCCAGATCCCCCATCCCCCCGCCCCGCTCTACCTTGCATAGATAGATAGATAGATAGCCCTAGGCTATTATTTTTAGGCCCACATTATTATTATTACCATCATCAGTAGCGGTAGGTAGGCCTATTATCATTTCTAGGCTATTGTTATAATTGGCAGTAG
The DNA here is from genome assembly GCF_011125445.2 of Fundulus heteroclitus. Taxonomy (NCBI): domain Eukaryota; kingdom Metazoa; phylum Chordata; class Actinopteri; order Cyprinodontiformes; family Fundulidae; genus Fundulus; species Fundulus heteroclitus. The sequence goes on from NW_023397263.1 coordinate 910,197, forward strand.
CACCAGACTTCTAATGTGAGCTTGCAGGCATTATTATTATTATTATTATGAGTAGTATAGGCCTATCACCATTACTAGGCTATTGCTATATAATTGTGAGGTTACATGCTTTTTTTTTGTTATTATTATTATTATTATTATTATTATTATTATTATTATTATTATTATTATCATCAGTAGGCCTATCACCATTACTAGGCTATTGCTTTATAATTGTGAGGTTACATGCTTTTTTTTTGTTATTATTATTATTATTATTATCATCATCAGTAGGCCTATCATCATTACTAGGCTATTGCTATAATTGGCAGTAGCACCAGACTTCTAATGTGAGCTTGCAGGCATTATTATTATTATTACTATTATTATTATTATTATTATGAGTAGTATATGCCTATCATTATTACAAGGCTATTGCTATATAATTATGAGGTTACATGCTTTATTGTTGTTGTTATTATTATCATCAGTTGGCCTATTATCATTACTAGGCTATTGCTATATAATTAGGTGATGTTAATGTGAGACCTGAGCCTGCTTTGCCTTGCAAAGATCCTCAATTCTTGGCTCAATGTTTGATAAGCATAGCCTCAAATCATCCTCGATTTGTGCACGATTGCGGTATTTTGTATTGAGTGCAGTCATTTTTAAGAATCCTGCCTCACACAAATATGTCGACGTGAAAGGAAGGAGAATCTTCAAGGCGACGTCACAGAGTTCCGGGTATTCCTGCATCAATGCTGCCCAGAATGACGAAAGAGGACAGGAGCTAAAGAGTTCCTTCAGTCTACTGTCACTCTTCAGCTCAATAAGCTGTTCCTGCATATCAATTGATAGCTCGTTTGCTGCTCGTTTGCTTTTGCCGCTTAGGTAGGGCATACAGGTAGAGAGCGCCCGTAGCAACCAGCTATTACACGCACAACAGAAACAGCGATATGACCGACTTTGCAGCCGTTAAACTTTCCCAAGACGATGTCCCAGGCACACGGATTACTGGTCGAACTGTCGAAGAACACACCAACCTTCAGCTCAAACGATGGCTTGAGTGTCGAGGGCTTAAAAAAAATGGAAAACGGGCTGAGTTGATCGAACGGTAAGCTTTGTGTTTTTTTTTCCTGCGCGGCGGTCATGGCGTCATCGGCCGTTTTTTGTTTGTAATCACCGTCCAGGGATCGGTATATGTTTAATGTTTGTCTTATTTGAAATGTTTTTGAGTAAGCTATCCTGGTAGCAGGGTATCATGTTAGCGCCTGCTACCATGATAGCCTATATGCTATCATGGTAGCAGGCGCTTTATTATTAACATGTCGGCCACCAAAATACTCTTACCTGTTCACTACTTGATGTCGCTGGAATTGGGTCAGGATGTTCTTCGGTTGGGCCCTTTCCTCCGACAAAATGCTTGCTACATATGTAGGCCGACCGCACCGGTGTACCCAGCGCACACATTTCTCCTTGGCAGTCTTGAAGAAAACATCCTTCATATGCGGCCGATCAGCGTACCTCGAGTCGCTGTTGCACGTTCCATAGCAACAATGTTTAAAAACCATGGTTTTAGATTTGGAAAAAGCAGTCGTTTACCGAGTAAAACCAAGGGTAACGCACGTCTCTTTTACAGCGAAACAGCGGCGGACTATGCAAGCTTGTCCTACTGCGTACCACGTGATGTGACGTCATCGTGACGTTACGTTTCTAAAAATAGCTCACTCGCGGTACGCCATTTGTTCAAAACTTTTTTTTTTAAATCAGTCCAAACACATTTTAATTTTTATTCAGGAGTTATGTATATACAAAACTTTAACTTTTTATGAAAGTAGTTTAGTGATAAAAAAAAAGTGCAAATTTTTTTTTTCCAGTTTTTTTCCACTCCCATCCTGTAGCCTACTCGCGACCCCCCGGGAGAGTGTCGGCGCCCCCCCGGTTGAGAACCACTGTTCTAGACCAAGGTTTTTACAGAGAACATCTTGAAAAATATGAAGAACAAAATACAGATTTCCATTTATTAATGACACTTTTGCATTCAACTTCCTTGTAGGAACTCGAACCACAAACACATCCTACATTTACTCAAATGCAAACCAAAGAAAACAATACTCAACTCTGAAAAGTTTGAAACTTTGAGCCTGTCTTATAATGCAGACATGCACAATCTTTGTTTTGTATCTACAATCATTTAAATTTTTACTTTAATTTAGCAGATAAACTTTAAAAAAGACCAAGTTTGTTTTCAAATTATTTTACAGCCCCAAAGTTCTTTTAACATAATTTTAACCCTCATGTCAAAAAGTTTGGACACCACTGCCCTAACCAGTAACACCAAGCCCTTTCAGTAATGAGTAAAAGGGTTATCATACATTTAAGCCTTAGTCTGATATGAAATTTGAAAAATTGCCCACTTTTCTGGATTTTTTTGCTGCAAATTCCTTGACAAGATCACTGAAGCTTTCTGACTAGATTACTCGCAAAAGACATGAGAGTCAAATGGTTCAGTCTTTCTTGTCCCATTGTGGATCTGAGTCTATTTTAACTATTTTAAGCTTGGAGAATGATTGCTCACCACTTGCATTTGTGACAGGAAATGTCAGGTAAAGCCTGAAAGCAATATCCACATTTGGGAAGATGTCCTGCAGTTTCTTTTCCCTAATGAATTGTAAAAGCAATGGAGCAGATGTGATGCCTTTATCACAAATAAAATCTTTAAACTGGACAATTTCCTCCACAAAGTCCATCTCCAAGTCAGCTGAATATTTACTTTGGAGATGAGATGCTTTGTTTCTTAGCTCTGGAACAATAACACCAGAAAAATTGTTCAGGAAGCCAAAAGTGTTGTTGAGGTTATCATATGCAATATACCTGCGATTGATTTCAGAAAGCAATCTGTCAACAACCACCAAAAAACACTGGTGGAGAACTTTTGCTGAGCTGATAAGTTAACCTCTGAGGTGGCGCTCTCTCCAAAAAATGGTTTTGGAGTCTTTGATCTTCAACCAGTAACTCTGTAAGCTTGTGAAACTGTTGGAGACAACTTCTTTGCTTGAGACTCAAACCTATCAAATTGATCTCTTAGACCTCCAATGTACTCCCGCAAGGATCCCACCAAATCCACAGCTGTACACAAGTCCAGTTCCACAGACTGCAAAGCTGCACTTGCTTTTTCAAAGCGCTGCAAAATGCTTTGCCAAAATTTACACATAAAAACAGTTTCAAGCTTGTCCATTTTTTTATCAAGTGATCTTGCTTCATTTCTTATTGCTGCATTTTGGTTTATGTCATTTACTATATTCTTCAATGATTTTTGAATGTTTGCATAGTTAATATGCACTGCCTGTGTGGCATCTGCATGTGCAGCCCATCTAGTGTTCGAAAGGGACTTCAATGTTTCAATGCGCTTGTTTGCATTAGGCTGCAGTCCATCTGTTACCACCTTCCACCTTGCTGTCGTTTTCGAGCAAAAGTTAAATAAGTTTTGCACAAACTGGAAAACATCAGCTGTCTCAAAACAGCAGTTAACACTATTAACTCCAACCAAATTCAGGGTATGCACAGCACATGGAACCCATTCAACTAGTGGGTTGAGTTCTTTCATACGTGCTTGTAGTCCTTTATATACTCCTGACATGTTGGCAGCATTATCATAGCATTGCCCCCTGCAGTTTGCAATGTCAATCCCCATCTCTTCCAAAACCTTGAGTACAGACGCACATAAAGCTTCCCCAGTATGACTTTCAATTGGTAGAAACTTCAGAAAGCGTTCCTGCGAGTGTCCTTCAGGTGACACACATCTTAACACAAATGTTAACTGATCAACATGTGCCACATCTGGCGTGGAGTCAACAGAGATTGAGAAGTATTTTGCCATTTTTACTTCACTCACTATTTCTGATAGAACACGATCACCCATCAGCTGAATAAATTCCTCACATGTTTGGGAAGAAAGATATGAGGGTTTCCCTGAACCTGCATTTCCATATTTCTCTATGTGAGACTTCATAAAAGGATCAAACTCCAGTATTCCCAGATAATTCCCATTATCAGTTCTTCCAAATTTGTCACTGGCTCCTCTCAGAGCCAGTCCCCTCTCTGCTACAAACTTGGCAACAGACACAACTCTTCTCAACACTTCAGTCCAATATGAACACTCAGATTTAAATTGTTTCTGCAGTTCTGGTCTATCCTCCCGCTGGCTGCTGCAAGTGAAACATATGTTAGCATTGCTTTTCTACGATGTTCACTGTTTTCGTGCTCTCTCATGCGTTCAGTTGCGTGCTTCCAGTCACTGAAACCAGTTTCAAAGTTTGACTGAGTATTAGCATTGCTGAAAATGCGGCATGCAAAACAAAATGCAGCTCCGGTGGATGGAGAGTAGAGCAGCCATGGTCTTTTGATGTACTCACTATTTAACATCTTGCGTTTAAAGTAAGATTTGGAGAAGTGACGCTTTTGATGCTTGTACACCCGTTCTGATGCTTGAAAGCCAACATTCATATTTTGACAGCTCTCCGGTCCGCGCTCAGCCCAGTAAGCTCGCACGGACTCGTCAATTTCCCCCCAATGTGCCGGATCGGTACTGTACGGATCCACAGTCGTCTTTCCATTTGCGGAAGAAGATCCCGCTTCCACCGACTCTGACTCCACAGACGCCAGTCCAGCCACCGACTCAGTCACGGTTAAAGGTTCTGGCGGGATCTTAGTGCCGGTGTTTGCATAGCTAAGGGTTTGAGGAGTGGGGGATAACCACCTCCCCCTCCACAGTCATGATGGTGGTTGTCTCGAGACTGGCGCTCAGTGATGTTAGTGGGGGCTCCAGCAGTGCCGTTGCTCTTTCTTTCAGGTGGTCATCGACTTTCAGAGTTGAGGCCCGGAAGAACTGGGTCCTGCGCATTACGTTGATTTGGTAGGGTGGGCCCTCACCCCTTAGCTCGTGACCTTTTAATATATATGATGACCCTTCTTTAACCCTCCCTGCAAATTCCTCAAAGAGGGTAACTGCTGTGACTGAATTCCCATCAGTTATTGCAGCTACTTTATTGGCCTTTACCACTCCTGGCATGACAGAGTTCTCAGTAAAGGTCCAAGACAAGACCTTGGGCCCGTCTTGGACCTTGAGAACAGAAACATGTAGGGGGGGAAGTGTTTCATAGGGAGTCTCTGTGCGACTGTTCAGGAGCTTTGCAAGAACCATTCTAGAAGACAAGAGAAAAAAAGCAATTCAAACTCTTTAAAGTTCTACATGATTTTGATTTTTTTAAAACATGTAACATGAATGTCCGAGGATGCCTGATTTTTGCTCTGCTTATGGGTGCGCAAATAACAGAACACTACGAAACAGATCCTGGGGAATTACCTTCCATAAGTAAGATTTTATGATAGATAATCCTCATGCTTTACAGTTTTTCCCAGCATAAACACAATATGTGCTAATGGGTAGCAAGGATGGAAGCAGAGAGAAGTACATTAAACACCCTGATTTCTGAGAGATGTGACTGAGGATATATATATATATATATATATATATATATATATATATATACACATATATATATATATATATATATATATATATATATATATATATATATATATATATATATATATTGTTTATGATAATATAAGCAATAATAGATATTGATTTTGCTACGATTTTGATTCGATTCTGGTTGATTTTTTTTTCCCCTCTGCAATGCGGTTGTATTATAAAATTTTTAAATGCTGCTATTGGCACCTCTGCTCTCACTTGCCTGTATATAGTTTTGCTCCTATGTAAATAACTGCTGTTGTCCTCACATACTCTTAAAAAATGCACACACACACACACACATATATATATATATATATATATATATATATATATAGAGAGAGAGAGAGAGAGAGAGTAAGAGATGTATAATTTATGTGTGTTTATAATTTTTTTTATATAACTGCAAAATATATAACTGTGAGTATATATATCATCCAGTTTGACTTCAGTTTAAATTGCTTTGGTGCTGAATAAATATGTGTAATCTGACTGAAAGGTCACGATCACTGTGAACATATGATTAAAATGAGATCAGAGCTACCTCCTATTCATTCTGCCAGCAGCTGTCTGATCTGTGGTCTGACCCAAGATGGCCGCCCTGTAGGCACGTCAGCCTAGCGGCCAGCAGCGTCCAATGGGGCGTTTACGTATATAATGTCTAGGGTCGCTGTTGTTACGCAAAATGTGACTCCACCCCTCATCCAATCAGAGATACCGGCTGCAGAAGTGTCGACTTGGACCGCATATAATCCAGAGATGCAGGTACTGAAAAGAGTAACGGTTCTTGTTAACCGTTACTGGTGGAAAAACTTACAACCCCGACACGAACTGGCCTGAGGTGGTAACAGCTGGCAGTTATGATAACTGATTTAACGGACGATCAGTTTAACAGCTCGAGCCACCAAAAATGCCCCGCAAGATACAATACAAAAAAAATTAAATACCAAAGCTAAAAGCGTGTACTTCATCCTTTAGAATTAATGTACAATCAACTCGTTCTGCTCCTCCTGCCAAACGTGCACTCCAGATGCAGCAGATAGAAATTATGGAGCATAATCTAGACTGATTTAGCACCGTAGGTGTCTTAATGTAGATCAATGCAACACATGTTAGAGTAGAAATTCACAATCATATTAAACAACCAAAACATAATGTGTATGTTAAGATTTTTGTTTTGGAATAAAACAAAACAGCAAACGTTTAATTACTTCATGCTGTTTGCTACAAAGGTTGACTGTCAAATTATTTCAATGAGAATTATGAATAGACTTTATGATGATTTAAAGTAAGCATATGTAGTAGTATTTTAGTGTACGTCTGCCTCGATGCCGGTTTACCAGATAGAAAATTAGTTACAACGTTATGAATAGTTGTGGAGGGCTCCTCTTACAATCAGGTTAATGATTCCTGCGCCAACACGTGGCTAATTAAAACAGCTGGTACTTATTTTAACTGATTTAACGGACGATGATTTTACCAGCTCGAGGCACCAAAATGCCCCGCAAGATATAATAAAAAAAAAACTTTTTCAGCTTAGCTAGTGTAAAACTCCTATTCATAACGTATAAACGATTGGACAGGTTGAAAAATTTAGGGTAATAATGTCTAAGAGCAGTGTGCGATTTGCAAAAATACCAGAGGGGGGGATCATTTCAAAAGTTTTATTAATGAATAAAAAGTTTTATTAATAATGGTTAGCTAGCACAGTGCTCTTTCAGGTAGCTAGCTAGATCCAGTAGGTTAGACCATAGACATAATATAAGAGTAGACGCGTCATTGGGCGGGTTCTGCCTATGCTGCGATGCGTCAGAGCGTCCGCCATCTTAAATGTGGCAAATCGGCAGTTACTCAGTCACTTAAACAGTATCAGAGGGACTTTAATCTCTGAATATACTTTGTATTCGTAGTATTTTTGTTTTCGTAATATTACAAGTTTATTTCCGTATCCCTTTAGCTTCATTCTCCTGAATTTATTCTCCTAAAGAATAAAAATAATTAAAATAATCTAACCTGGCCCTGTTACTCCAGGAGTGAAATAATTCTGCAAACTGTGATTATTCTGGAAATGTTTCCCCTTAATTCTCATAATATGATGTTTTTATCATAACATTATCACTTTTGTGTTTGTTAGTTTATTTTTACTTTAGGACTTTTTTTCCCTCATATTATTAATTTTACCTCTTTAATACTCACCCAAAAAGTCTGTTCCTAAAGGTTCTCCTGTGACACGGGTTTATGAAATAATGAAGACCACAATGTTTAGATTTAACAAATTTATCCTTATATTCATAACACATAAACACACACACACACATATATATATATATATATATATATATATATATATATATATATATATATATGCGTGTGTGTGTGTGTATTTATTGCAGCACAGGAATGAGGCATCTTTTCTGATTCACGTTCACAATAACAGAACTCGACTTTTTTCTGCCACATACAATATGGCGGTGACGTTGACGTGCGAACCTGCGCCCTATGACGCGTCTACGTATATGATGTCTATGGGTTAGACTATTGTTTTTAAACTTGTGCCATCTACTGTCTGGACTCGGGAGTTAGTTTACTTTAACCGCTTTGAGCAGAAAACGTATTAATACTCTTTAAAAACAGACAACAAAAAATTTAATTAACAAATGTGAAGGACACAACACATGTATTTATATTAGGGCTGTCAAACGATTAAAACGATTGAATTTGAATTGATTAATCACATAATGTCAATAGTTAACTCGAGATTAATTGCAAATTAATCGCACGTTTTATCCTTTTATTTCTGCAAGTGTAATAGCCTGTTTTTGGGCATTTTAATATGCAATTTTACAATAAATGACACTAATAAAATACATGCTTGTACAAAAAACATTTTTATTTTGGTATTTTTCAAGCACTTTTGAGAATTGGAATGAAAACATCCCAGTGCCAAATGTTAAACTCTGGACTATAATGGCTAAATGACTAATCATGACGCCCTGATGTTTACACAATGTGTAAATAAATGTGTAAATAAATACCTGTTTTAATGCTGATATATTTTTTTGCCTCTTAAACAAAGATAGACATGGTATTAGGCATATACATATAAAATAATAAACATTTTGCATTTCAATAAAGTCATAAGTTTTATTGTTCGTGTTTTCACTTTCTCTCTCACACACATCTAATTCTGAGCTTTCACACCAACAACAATAATTTCTTTGAATAGTTTTGCTTGCTGTTTATATCCATATTCATAGAGTTTAGGCCTGTAAAAAGGTTTTAAATTTCCAGGTCATTCCAGTCTTACACTTTGCTTGCAACTGGGCAGGAGCTTAGTACCCTGAAAGAGACTGTTTAGGAACTGATTAGTAACTCCAGGTCCTTCGTTTGGCAACGTAATTCAGCCTTAGTTTGTCCAATACAGAGAAAACAAATGAATAAGCATTAAAGTACGGTTTATGGGTTGGGGTTTCTGCAATGTTATCAGCATGTTAAAAACTCATCTTCAGAACCAATGTCTGCTCAAAATAGTGATCTGCACCAAGTAATTTACTTTCAGCAGTTATCACCGGTTATTGCACCGTAAACTGCAGAAAATACATGCAGAGATGCTCTGTCTGCCTTTACTACCGTCGGCTCCTATGGCGGAGGGATATTTCAGCTGGATACAAAGTGTCTAGTACAGGCAGGTCTCTTAATAATCGCTGTTTCGTCACTTATTTTAGAGCCCAAATAAGCGATTTCACTTTCAGAAACGTGCCCAAAAAAAACGCAAACCCTGACTCATGAAATTTACAAGCGCCTTTAGAATAAAACAAGCCCAAAGTCGCAGGAAATAAACAGTCTGTCCAACAGTGAGCGCGGGTCTGTTTTGCTACAGTCTCTAGCACTATTGAAACTACGGAAAGCGCAGAGGATAAAAGAAACACAGGCCGGAGAGCACGGCGGGGAAAAAACATTAGGGAACGGTGTGTGTGTTTTGATGCGCAATTAACGGCGACAAAAAAAATGTCGGCGTTGTGGTCTAACTCGTTAATAATATGCAACCTATATCTGTCTTTTCTAAGGCAGTGTGAGTGGCACAGTTCCGATCTTTTCACCCCCTTCCACCTCAAAAGAATCACAGTAACCCTTTATTAAAATCTCCTAATCATTGCAAAACTGAGTCAGTGGAGACTAAGGGCATCTCCTACTTGAAGTAAAAACGGTGGCACAGAGGTTAAGGGGTTCGTCTTGCAATTGGCGGGTTGCCTGTTCGATCCCCTGCTCTGACTGTCTCTGTCGTTGTGTCCTTGGGCAAGACACTTCACCCGCATTGCCTGCTGGCGGTGGTCAGAGGGCCCGGTGGCGCCGTTGTATGGCAGCCTCGCCTCTGTCAGCTTGCCCCAGGGCAGCTGTGGCTACTAACATAGCTCACCACCGTCAGGGTGTGAATGGGTGAATGACTGACTGTAGTGTGAAGCGCTTTGGAGGTCGTCAAGACTAGTTAAGAAGCGCTATACAAGTACAAGCCATTTACCAAATTAAAAAAAGGTAAACCTTTTGTCTGTTTTACATAAAAACAATTTCACATTGTATGTTAAATTTCTGTAACTAATACAGATACTATCACTCAATAAAGTGACCAATGGCTGACAGTTTGTCTGAGGCCTAAAAGCAAAGGCCCGTCTGTCTCGAACATTACGGCTGGTTCCTTTAGCTGAATGGAGGGTGAGACAAATGGCTATCAACGGAGAAGAGCAACGTTAGCTATTATTTAAATTAATAAAAGATACCCATCTTTCTGAAGAGCGAAAAGGGTTTTTAAATAAAGCAGCAGTCAATGTTAGCATAAAATGCTACCGCTAACGGTCGGTATTTCTCATGAGCCAAAATGGGGCAATAGACAAAAAGTCCCGCCGTTTGCTGATTTATTGTGTTACGGTGGTGGTTAACCAGCAGTTGTGTTATTTTTAAGCATGTCATGGTTTATAATATTAAAATTTATAGTAGACCGAGTTAAAAGGCTGCTTACCCGCTTACAACCAAACGACGAGAGAGAATTCCAAGTCAGTGACGCAAAACCTATCCATGAGACGTTCAGGAGCACTTGGATATTCTCACTTTTTTGGTTAACTCAGTAGGCTAGGCTGGGCGACAGCTGTAACAGTAGTGTTAAATCCCAAGCACAAATGTTTTAAAAAAATTACAAAATAAAAAATTTAATTAAATTATGTTGTCAAAGAACTATTAATTCTAACGTTCCAACGTCATTGGGACAAAAGTTAAAAACACTTGGACTTTGACCCTTTTTAATTGTTAAATGTTTTACAACAGCAATGTTCTTTGAAATTTTCCAGGAGAGCTAAATAAAAGCTGTAAAATAACTTACACTTGGGGTGAAAGCAGGCGAGGGAAGCTGGCTTCATTTACCACAGACGGATACACCTCAACTCCTGATTGAGCCCTGAAGTAAACGTGAACTTTGCCTTTGATTTGGGAAAGTGGAGCGATCAGAAGATTTTAGAAAAATATCCTCGTTCATGTTCTGCATGGAAATAAATTACCCATGCCAGAATATTAAGCAATGGGGGCTAAGGCAGAAAACTATAGAACAGGCCAGATATGAATACTGTTTGCTGAGGGGAATATTGATCTTCGTGGCGGACCCGATCTAAAACCCTGACGTTAACCAACAGGAAACTGAACAAGCACTACATCTGCTTTTTCAAAATAAATCGCTAAAGACAGACGGGATATTCTTTAAGTCCTAACTATTGTATGTTTATAAATTTAAACGCATATTGTATGCATCTTTGTTAAATTAATCACTTCTGGTTATGCATAATATACAAACTAAATGAACTTAGTAGTAGTTCTTTGTCAGTCATTTCACAGAAAACTCAAAGATGTCTTACATGTAACTTTACTTTCTCCCTCATAATACACCAAACCTAGTTCGGACATTAGCATGAACTTAATGTGATTTGTGTTTAGTGTTAGTATGTGACTAAAATCATTAGTTTTACTTGATAAATTGTACATTACACCAATTACAACCAGAAAGACCTGCACATCTTAATCAAGAATCTATATATATATCTCTATATCTGTATAATATGATTCATTTTGATTTTGTAAAGTGCCTTGAGATGACATGTTTCATGAACTGGCGCTATATAAATAAAATTGAATTGAATGTTGTACCGTACGGTGAAAGTACTTTTTGTGAGACAGCCGCTCAGGATGCACACAGACAACACATAATACACAGACTGAACAAAAACATTTCCACACATTTGCACTTTATTTAACACACCACAAATAATTAATTATATAAATAACCCCCCCCCCCCCCCCCCCACACACACACACACACACACACACACACACACACACACACACACACACACACAATTATAGCCTCACAATGAACCCTTAAATGAACAACCTCAAACTACAACATTGGTTAAAACATGGAATCAAGCAAAAAACAGGTGATTGTAAAAAAGAGATTGTAAATTTAAAGATTTACAATAATACAAGAAATTCATTCTTCTGTAGGTCCCTCATTGGCACAGATTTCCTGAACCCTGTTGTTTTTAACTTTTAGGTTGACAAACAGCTTTCCTTTATTAAACTGGTGGTCAAGTGGGGCCCACAGCTCCTCCCCAAGCTTATACGACCTCCCACTTTCAAGGATGATCTCCATTACCCCCATGGTGTCTGTCTCCATTATGCCCATAACCAGGACTCCCTCAGCCTCCTCTGTGGTTGTGATCATCTGCCAAAGAAAGAGGAATTTAGTCAAATGATGCCTGGCAAGCAAGGGAACCCTATACCTAACCGTGCTTCTTTTCCTCCTCAACTTATAGTATTTTATTCAATTATATGAAATCCTTTTACCATCTTTCCAACATATTTGTTATGGCTGAATAAAAAGAATCATTAATTTAGCTTGGACCAACAGTCATTGCTCTCACATGTTCTGGCCTACACATCCCAGATAGCAAATCATTTTGGCTTTTTTGTGGCATATGTCTGGCCTCTTTGGGGTTGTTTTGGCAAAGGATTATGGTTTTGGGTCAGCTTTGGTTTTGTTATGATCTGCCTTAATAAATAAATGGCGCAATGTTATTTTGGCCGAGTTTTGGCTTGTGTCTGGTTAACTAGCCAAAAAGGCGATGAGCGGGACCATATGCTTGAGCGCGTTCGCATTTCATGATTTTACGGGAGCGCTTTGGCATCCCTCCGGCTTGCCAAAAGTCAGCATAGAGAGCGGGGAATTTTCAACAGACAGATCTCATTTCTCGGTGTGATCACTGAAGGTGAAGGTGAGTACATTTTTCCTTTTCTCCTAAGTGGTTTATTTCTGCTAGACAAATGTAATTGTTTTGTTTTATCTGTTTGAGACGTGGGTCATTCACGCAACTTTCATTTTAGCCTATGAATAACATGACTGTCGGAAGTACATTCATTTTTGATCTGATCGTAGGCTAACGTTAGTCATCACACTCGAGATTGTAGTTAGCTGGGTTGCTGAATCAAGCAATCTGATATGGATAATTAAAACGTCTCTGACCGCTGGTGGCGGCTGTCAGCTGTGTGTCCGAAGCTAAGTAAATACAGCCCAGATCAGCACTGGGCTCTCTCACCGCCGAGCCGAGTTGGCTAGTTCCGGATGTTACACCAAATTCTGCGACCACAGGGGGCGATAGCGTACATTCCTCTTATGTACACGTTGAAATATCACGTACTTCTTTGTGTTTGACGCTTACAGCTGGACGGACTGTTGCTTTGAATGTCTTTATTCTGTCGTTTAAATATATAAACCCACTATTGTGGGTTACACGCCATTTTACTGTGTGAAAATGTCTATGTGAGGGTCTCACGGGTATATTTGATAAAACAGAGATTAGGCTACTTGGCAGGATTACATTTTAATCAGCAGTGTTGGGCAGTAGCGCCGTTACTATGGGTGTGTCTCATTCCGCCTACTTCCGTCAGTGCACTGCTGATGTGCACTGACCACTTACTGCCGTAGTGCCCACTTTTGACCGTTAGTAGTGTTCCAAATGAAACACTTATGTTAAAACACTTACCGGAAATGACGGCATGATGTGACGAACGCAACACACGTGACCGCAAATTTTTCAGGCCGCCAAAAATATATGCCAGCGTTTTATTTTATAAAAACAACAATGGGTTACGTTCACAGCATGTTGAAATTATATCGCCTCCGACGTCAACGCAGGATCCTCCAGATATTGGCTGAACATGAGGTATATTCGTGTATTTTACAAACACCTATCATGCACAAATTGCAGTGCAGCAGTTACCTTTTCATAACAGTCAGGAGCAGTTCCTTGCATTAAGTTGATGAATTACTAAATGTACACAGCAGGTTCACAGACGTTTTACCATTTCATGTCACAATTACTAAATGTTTTTTTCACTGCCTATATAAATGTTATGCAGGACAGTGACAGTAAGCAGCTAGTTATTTTACCATCAGTAGGCTACTTCAGTGTGCTCCATGTGGATAAACAAAAAAAAGCTCTATCAATATAAGACTTCACAAATATATATGAATTTGTGCTCAAAATGTTATGTTATCTTTACACTAACATACACCAAGCAATAGGCAACAGAATAGACAGGCCTATTGATGTTCTATCATGTACTAATTCTGATTAATTAAGAAAAGACAAGGAAAACACAGTAACAGAACCAGATCTTAACTTTATTTTAAACAAAAAAAATGTAAACAACAAAACATAATTAATTCACTTTCCTCTCCCCACTCACAGCGTCCTCGCAGCCCCAGAAAGTACTGCCAAATAAATGCCACAGTGCCAGTGTTGGCACTATACTTTGATGGCCACAGCGACATGAGGGTGTCTTTCAAGGGTGTCATTCAACGCACTCGTGGATCTGTTGGGCAGGGAATGCGACCATGGCTGGGGCCCAGAAATCGACACCCTTATCTTTCTTTTCTGGCTTGCCACTGAGGAACAGCCCCATATACTATCAGCAGTCCTACCCTGCATACTTGGAGATGGGGGCTACCCCTGCCTATCCCAGCCCATCAGCCTCATCACACCCTTCAGACAGCCCGTTCGCAACCACGTCCAGGCTCGCTTTAACAACAGCTTGTCAAAGGCCAGGAGCATTGTTGAGCGGTCCTTTGGGATGCTGAAGACTAGGTGGAGGTCCATCTTCTTCAAGGCTCTGGAAGTGGATGTGACTTACGTGCCGGAGGTCATCGTCTGTTGCACGGTTCTACATAACATGTATGAGCAACGAAGACCTGCTGGAGCCAGATGCTGATGTCAGGAGGGCACGAAGACCAGCACCAGCACCTCCAGGAGCCGTCTCTGGTGCAGAGCAGAGACAGAGGATGGCAATGGCATGTTATGTCCCTGACCATGATTACATTTAAAAATGTAAAATGCATGATTGAATAAATTACATGACCATTGTATGATTGTGTTGATTTCATCTGGCATGTTAAAAAACAAAACAAATCTGAATAAATTACGACCATTCTGCAAAATCAATGTTTAATGTTAAACACATTAGATTTTGCAGAATGGTCGTAATTTATTCAGATTTGTTTTGTAACATTGTGAGGTAAATATATTGTGTACTTCTTATTAGTTTGATAAAGTAGGTAGGTAGTATTTTTAGGAATTTATCAATCATGAATTTGACATTACCGCTTTTGAAAGTCTGGAGTAACCTAATCAGGAAAAAAGATGTTAAGGTGTGGTATAACGAGTGACACAGTGTAAATTATGTTTTACATATTTATTTAATATTTAATTCACTAAATTTTTTTGGATATAACATCTAAAATTGCCAGGAGGCGCTCCTCCCTGGCAGACGCCTCTCTCTCCCTGGCAGCCATCTCCCTATCCCTCCTGTCCTCCCTCTCCCTCATCTCCCTGAAAAACCTCTCCTCCCTCTCTACAGTCTGACGGTGACGCCTCTCTTCCCTCTCCACAGCCTCTTGGTGCCTCCTCTCCTCGCGTTCTGCAGCCCCTCTCTCTCATTTCTCCTCTCGCTCTCGCTGCATCTCTCCTGTATCACCTCATCAGCCTGCTTCTCATTGTCCTGCAAGGCTTTTACAATAGCTACGGTGTCTACCCGGCGCCTCTTTGGGGTAGACACCCCAGGAGTCACCGGTGTCACCACAGAAGAGGGTGAGGCCCTCGCCACTTCCGGGTCGGATGAAGCAAAGAGAGCAGGCGGCTCCATAGATGGCCTGCTCCCTATTGCTTCATCCATTAGTGCGTACCACTTCCAAGAAGCAGCGGTGGCCTCACCCACTTCTGTACTAACCCCGGTACGAGGGTTCTTAAGTGCCTGTGGATGAACGACAAAAAAAAAGCTGCACTATTTCACTATCAAATGCTAAACACTAAAAATGTATTTACATTTCTTACTTACAAATATACACTACCGTTCAAATGTTTAAAGTCTCTCAATCACCATAGGTAAAATTCCCAAACAATCCTAAAGGAGTTTTCCAAAAAGATATGTATGGAACAACCTTGTACCAGGGTTCCTACAGCACAAGGCAAGTTAAATTGAAGACTTTTTAAGACTTTTTAATGCCACTTGAAATAAAAAGTTAAGACCAACTTCACGATAAACAAGATAAACCTGGATGCGACAACTTTACCCAAATGTTTATTTTAACATAAACCATTACTTTCTGGCTCAGTAGACATGTTAAAGATTTTGAAAAACATTCCATATAGGAAGAAAGCTAAAAAACACACAAATTACAGATATATTTTTTAACAACTACTGAACTGAATTCACAAACTTTGTTTTGTTCCCTACTAAAATAAACTATAAATCAGTGCCAACTCTTTTTCACAGCTATGGTCCGGCCGCAACAGTTTTTATTGGTTCCGCTATCGGGACGGAACCAATAATGGTTACATTGAGCCGTTTGGTAAATTTAAAAAATATATAATTGTATCAATTATTTGACTGTTTGGTAAGGATTACAAAAATAAAATCCTATTTATGACCTGGTAACAATTTTAAGACCTAAGAAAGACTGATTTAAGACATTTTAATGCCAATTAAGGCCTTAGTTTTATATTACAGAATTCAATGCCTTTTAAGACTTTTTAAGGATCCGCAGGAACCCTGTGTACTAACCTTGTATTTCTGCACCAAATTCTCCCATCGCTTCCTGGTGGCTTTAGCATCCAGCATCCCCTCCAACCCCTTTTTCTTAATGAATTCCCTGGTAAAAACACAACAGCAGATCATATCAATGCATTAAATAATACAGAGGCCCACTACCAGAACATTTAACATGACACGAGTACTGGGTTCGCCCACCTAATGTTATGTTACTCATTAAATATTTCTTATGTTTTGTTTGCAACAACAAGAAGCAGCGATGCAGACTGGGCCAGAGATGCAGACTGCTTTACATGTGTTTACTACAGCACTGTCAATAACGAGCATATGTGATCACGTTAGTTTGAAGTGAAGAACGTAGCGTAATACAACTGTTAATACGTGATATCCAGCATTACAACAGCACAACACTGTATTCACCAGCCCATAATCTAAAATAGTCACAAAGCCAGTTTCATAACTTACTAGCGTTCACACAGATAACGTGCTCGTCCCAATGCATGGCTTATTACTGCTGTTATTTAAAATGAACACGATAGAGTTCACATGTCTAACCAGCTCGTCTCAACGGCTGGCTTAACGTACTAGGTAGCTATAGGTAGCTAGGTAGCATTAACATGTAACTTACGCTAATTAACTCGCCAAATGATTATATCAGCTTCTGTCAGTGAGGGACATGTAAGTGATGCATTAGACGAGAGTACAATGCCTCGTATTACCACCATTACTTACATTTATATGATTGCGGTGTCGCAGCTCCGGCTGTCTCGGCTGAAATGTCCGCCGTTATTTTCAAAATGGAAAAATCTTCCTGACGTCCTTAGCCCCTCCCTTTCCGCTTTGTATTTAAGATGGCGTCCGTTTAGTGCGAGTAGGGTCCATCGTTACGCACTGCATTTTTTGACCGTTTTTAGGGGGTCATCCGGGTACTTTCAGTGCACTGACTTTTTGTGTTATCCACACTACCTACTTAAAACTAAGTGTTCGAAGTGTAGAAGTAGGCGGATTGAGACACACCCTATAACTATGTACCTGTCCTGCTCTATGGTCCTGCGGGGCAGCTGGGGAGTGCGCAGCGGGTGACAAGTGACAGCAGGGGGAGAGGCGTGTGAATTCATATTGTGAAACTTAATCAGCTTCAGGAAATTGCTTGACGTCATTTGTCTATTTTGCCACAATGTTACTGTTTGGAGCAGTGCTATCTTATTTTGCTCCTGTGGTTTGAACCAAGTTAAAATAAACTATCTGAAGAATTTTGTCTTACAGTTTTATTGATCACAGAAGAGCTCGAATTAGAGTTGATCTGATGTTCCGATCCATGCAGAGTGAAATGTCTGACAATTCTGACTCGGTGCCAGCTCAGAGTGATGATGGGGGGACTGATAGTGAAAACTGTAGCGTTGATAATTCCCAGTTGTGTGATCAGACTATGCGTGAAGAAGGTTTTGGTAAGAGTGAATCAGATGAAAGTTCTGATGATGACAGCCCCTCAGCCGATGACCTGCCATCTGTGTTGTCAGATTGGGCCACTCGGTTTGGTATTTCTCTGGTCGCCCTGTCAGCACTCTTGTCCATACTAAGAGTTTACCACCCTTTCCTACCAAAAGATGGCCGGACTTTGCTTAAAACTAAGATGAATTATTCTGTAGACAAGTTAGCGGGTGGCTCGTTTTATTACTTTGGGGTTTTGAACACACTTTCCAGAACATTTGAGAGACTGTTAAGTAAAGTAAATGACAGACACTTGTTTAAATTGCAGCTGAACATAGATGGTTTGCCACTGTTTAAAAGTTCTATTCAGTTTTGGCCAATTCTAGGCATGTTACAAGGCTTTATGAAAAGACCTGTGTTGATTGCATTGTTTTGTGGTGAATCTAAACCAACTTCCCTGTCAGATTACCTTGGGGCACTTGTGAATGAGCTTAAAGTGTTGAAGGATGGTTTTCTCGTTGGTCAAAAGACTTTCTCTGTGCAAATTGGTTCAGTTGTATGTGATGCTCCTGCCCGAGCTTTTGTTAAAGCAGTCAAGAGTCACACTGGATATTCAGGATGTGATAAGTGTACCCAGTCAGGTGTTTCCAGTAACCATCGCATGACATTCCCAGAAAAAAATGCTCCTCGTAGGACAGATGAGAATTTCAAGGCTTTAAGTGATGAAGACCACCATAAGGGTGTCTCACCTTTTACTGACTTGAATATAGGTATGGTGAGCTGTTTTCCTCACGATTACATGCATTTGGTATGTCTTGGTGTGGTACGTAAGCTTTTGGATTTGTGGATGGGTGCAGCTGGGCCTCTTCGTTGTCGCATGTCAGCTAGTCAAAGTTGCATCATATCTGGTTTGAGAGCATTTGTCCCTTCTGAGTTTGCCAGGAAACCAAGAGGGCTTACAGAGAGACATAGATGGAAAGCAACAGAATGGAGACAATTTCTGTTGTATACGGGTCCAGTTGTGCTGAAGGGTATCCTAGCTGATGAGCTTTACAATAACTTCTTATTGCTTTCAGTTGCCATTCATGTTCTAGCTCGGCCCTCATTATGTTTGGTGCTAAATGATTATGCCAGGACACTGCTCTGCTCATTTGTGGACCATTTCAGTAAGTTGTATGGTGACCATTTTGTCGTTTACAACATACATGGTCTTGTTCATCTTAGTGATGATGCAAAAGCTCATGGTCACTTAGACCTCTTTTCTGGTTTTCCTAATGAAAACTATCTGCAGATTTTAAAGAAAATGGTAAGGAAACCAAACAATCCCTTGGCTCAAGTGATAAGGCGTGTATCAGAAATGGAGAATATCAGAGAGGAAAGCATTGCAGAGAAACAGAGTTACAATGCATCGGGGCAGCACAATGATGGACCTGTGCCACAAGAGTTAATTGGAAGTTCTGTAAATCAGTTCAGAAAGTTAGTCATTGATGGTGTGACTGTTAAATCCTCATGTGGTGGTGACAGCTGCTTTAGGATTCACAATGATATAGCTTTAGTGGAAAACATTATTCTGCATGACGGGTTCTATCATGTAGTGTACAGGTCATACACCAGAAGAAGGGATACATTTTTCAACTACCCTGTTGACTCTACTGAATTAGATATTCTGGTTGTTTTAGGTCTGTCAACCAACCTTAAATGTGCCAGGCTCGATGGAAATTTAAGCAAGTTTGTTAGAATTCCTTTGTGTGAGATTAGAGATACCTTTGTTGTGTTTCCTCTGCTACACCTTAATTGAGTGGTTGTACAAATCCAAATATTCATAGAAGCAGAAGAGGACCTGAACACAGGTGCACATGCGGGCGCGCGCACACACACACATACACACACACACACACACACACACACACATAGAGAGTTTTATGGGACTTGGATAGATTCATTGACGGCCACTTTAGGACCACATCTGGTTACTTTTTGGTGTTTAAGGTCATTGTCCTACTGAAATGACAATAACCTCTATTGCATAATGCCTTATGCTCCTTGATTTTTATCAGTCTTTAGATTTCATAATGACATGTATGCAGACAAGGTCTCTGGTGCCTGATGTAGCAAAGCAACCCCAAAACATCTGTGAACCTCCACATTGTCTGTAGAGGCCATGTACTTTCTTGAAAAAGTTCAAGGGTCCCAATATTTTCATCCATGACTGTACATGCCCTGATAATTTAAAACTACACATTTGAACTAAACAATTCTTCTTTTTTCAGCTCTTCTGAAAGAAGTTCTGATAAATCAACAAATTCTAATGGATCAGCAAAAGAACATAATCAGAATGATCCAAGATTTGCAAAGATCCAACAGTGGTGTCACAGGGATTCCCATCACTTCATCCCACATGACCATCTTCCCTCTGAGTGATAAGCCTGCCCTGTATAAACTTGAGAAGGATCTAGCAAATCAACCAGACCTCCGTAAGGAACTGGTGAGCTGCTTTCAATTTCTTTTTTTAATTGATGTTTATGCCGAATTGATGATGGAAAATGGGACTCTTTTATTTTGAATTCCTAATTTTGTTGTTTTTTTCTTTTTGTACTTAGGTCATCACTCTTGGATTGGCAGGGGGGGCAACAGTAAAAGAAACTGTGTGGCGCATTTTAAAACAGGCCATCAAAAATGACCTTGCTAAGACGATCTCATGGCGTGGCCTGAATGGCAAGGTGCCTTTTGAAAAGCTCCATCTCAGGGCAGTTGTGACAGGTAAGGATTATCCTGCACCCATATTGACTATTTATTCTATTATTATTATTATTATTATTATTTGTCTTGATTAGAATTAAACAGAATTTAATCTCCCATGCCCTTTTGGAAAGGCTCATGACCACTGATTAATGATCACGATTGCAGTTTGTAAATTGGATGAGCTGTTTGTCATGTTACTTGTACCAGATTAAGTTTTTCTGCAGTATTGTTTTTCTTTAATTTGTTATGTCATTTTCAGATGCTGTCAGATGTAACCCAATCTGTCTGGAAGCAACTGATCTGACCATTGCTGATGCTATTAAAAGGTGGTTCTACTGGGCTGGGGATCAAGAGGGGGGGAGGAAAAATCGGCTGCCAGGCTCCAGCCGAGGGCAGCCAGCAGAATAATTGTATCAATCCTTAATTTATTGTTTTAAGACATTAATTAAAAAAATAAAGTATATATGTATATAAAAAAATGTTTGTTTCGTTTTTTATACATAAAGTTATAACACATGAATAGTACATGAGCCTAGGATACTAGGACATAGTTATCACATGAATGAATGAATGAATGAATGAATAAATAAATAAGTAAATAGAATTAAAAATATATTGTGGCATCATTTTGGTTCAATTATGGCATCTTTTTGGATCAGTTTAGGCTAGTTTTTGGCAAGGTTATGGGTTTTTGGCTTCTCTCTGGGGTAGGTTTGGCAACACTTTGGAATTCCAAAATCCATTTTGGCTTACTTTTGGCTGAGATTTGTTCTTTATTTGGCATGCCAGAGTTGGCCCAAATTTGGGCCATACATCATTCCAAAGCTTTTCCAAAATGGCAAGCCACATTTGGGCCAAATTTGGGCCATAAAAAAATTGTTATCTTATGTTATTCTTAACAGCTACAGTTATTGCTGTCATTGTGGGTGGCATGGTGGGGTTAGCCCCCGTGTTTGAGTCCTGGGCTCAGCAAGGCCTCTCTGTGTGGAGTTTGCATGTTCTTCCCGTGTCCAAATTTACCTCAATCTTGCTGAACCCTGTAGATTGCAGGGGCGATCCTTCACCATCACATGCCCGTTGGTGAGTCAGCCTGCAGTAGGAGTCCATCTCCAGCTTTTCAATGGCTGCTTCCCTCCATAGGGTGACAGAAACACAGGTTTCTCCCTGTACATAACATAGAAGAATATGTGTAACAACTTTTTATTACACACAGGTCACCAAAGAGCAGATAGATTAAACTTCCAGCATCTCAAACAGTTCTAATGTTACCATGGATGACGATGGTCATCAGAGACTGAAATGATCGCCTGTCTTGGGAACTTTCACAAACAGCACAGATAACAGTTTGTGTAGAGCTTTTTTGTGCAACAAATATTTTTATCAACCAAAACTTGGGAACCTCATTAGCTACGTACACGTGGGCAAAAGTAACGGAAATAAAGGGGCGATTGGATTAAAAAGGCATGAACTAGCCAATCATAATATGGTGATCAGATTAAGCTCAATGGAGAGGGACGGTTCATGGCAATTGATAATCAAATCAGTATGTAAACGGATGTCAGGATCAAGTTATACTGAATGTGGCAAACTGACTCAAGTTCGGATGTGCCCCCAACGTAAACGTGACATATTTCCTCATTGTTAAGTCGTAGAAATACGTACACATTATGATTGGATTAATTGATTGTGTCCCCATATAAACAGCACAATTCCATTATTTAATCCAAATACATTTTAATCCAGTGGTGAAATTTTGCACCACTGGATAGCAAATGTGTGACAGATTGCTATGTCAATGCCAACAGAATACACAATGTTAGCTGTCCTTCTATCAAAAGTTTCTCATGTTTCACCTCCTGCAGCTTCAGCTCACGAAGAGGGATCTCCTGCCTACCACTCCGGATCTTCTTCACTGTAGACAGCTAAATAACAAGGAAAACAATTATTGATCTACAAAAAGCGGTTGAAGGCAGAGTGGCACAAGATGGATTTTTGTGTTTTTGTGACCGCACAAATACCACGAGAATTCAACTTGCAGGAAAAGTTAGAAAGAGTTGATCAAATTCCTGGGACAATTTGAAACAATTCTTTTTCCACCACTTAAAAATATCCACATATGTACATCTATGATTTACATGAAGTAAATTAGGGTAGGATATTTATTATTCAGTTCATGGTAATGCTTAGAGGACCTGAATAGAGGAATTTCACCTCTTATCCGAAAACGGTTCTTCAGTTCTATGAATCTGAAAGAACTAAGAAATCTCTTCAGATAAGATGTAAAATGTCTTCAGATTTTAGAAAAACATCCAGCTACCTTCTTTCACACTCTTATCCGCATACGTTAAGCACACATTGTACAGTTGCTAAAAATCAGATTCATGTGTGTGTTAATGTAGTGAAACAAATAACATACTTCTATAATATTTCCTTCGACTGTCAGCAGGCCATTGTGTCCATGGCAGTGATCTAGGTTTACGTGCAGAGATGGTGGATGAAGGAGGGCTCTTGCCTCCTCAATCAATTCATCTCTGCATGTAACTGGGGAGCTCCTATAAATGGATGTGTCTTAGTTTAAACAGATGTAATAAAGGGGGTTTTCTCCCCTGGGAGTATATCCCCATATAACGTAATTTTTGCCTTGGGCAATTCTTGAAGAAATTTCCTCAAAGAGGGTCACTTTTGCCACAGACTGGCCATCTGTAATTATGACCACTTTATTTTTTTGGTTAAAGCCGAAAAGGCACTGTTACTTCTAAAAGTCCAACTTAAAACTTTTGTTGTCTCCTCTTCAAGAAGGACGTGAAATTGGAGTGGGGGAGGTGGTTTCGTGTATGGGCCGCTCTTTGCCGTATTCAGGACAGCTTTCAGTGCCATTCTATAATGAAAGGAGGATGAAACTTTGTTAATGTATTTACAACGTAAACATATGTTGCAGAAAAAATACAATAGTGATGAGGCACTTTTCTTTAGAAAAATAAATCTATGCTCTTATCATACGTCCTATAAAGTCTGTAATACAACCTTAAAGGATGTGAATGTTGAGCAGCAGGTGGGATGTTGAGTTTTATCTGTAGAGCAAAACAAGATGTTAGCGGTATCTAATAGCTTACGCGCTTCATAGCGTCATTTGTAATTCATTCAGCTCACCACTAGATGGCAACCATGCGTGTAAATCTGAAACACTGGTTTTTAAGCTGTATATTTTGTTCTGAATGAATAAACGGTAAAAATAATTTAGTCGGACATGATCCAATATTATATTTAGTTTATTCATTAACTGTTGTACTTTAAAATCTATGAACACTTAGATGGTTTAAATAGCTGATTATTGAGTCAACATAAAATGAAAAAATATATATAAAAGACGAACATTTTAAGCAAAAAAAAAAAAAGTTTATAAAGACATGTAAAGAGCAAAATAACCGCCATGTCCAGTTATTTACAGTGAAGACCTTGCTATTAATTTTGGGCTTCATTTAGAGGTGCTTCGCTGCTTCAGACTGTCACGGTTGCTAAGTAACTGACGTTATGCTGAGACTGGGAATCAACGCTCAATTTTCACGGGCATCCTTTGTTGGACTCGGTCAACGTATGCCGGGTCCTTATATGGACCTCTAGAGAGAACAAATTAAACGGCAAATTATTTTTTACAGTCGTCAATTTTAAAGACCACAGCAGCTAGTATAATCAGTATTTGTCATAATGACAACCCATCACAAAATAAAAATTAAAAGTTTTAGTATCAATTCTATTAATTTGTTTTACATTTTAACACAAAAAGAAGTCACCATGGCAAGGGTTCCTAATTAGAAAATATGAAAACAGGTACGAGACTCCATCTAAGTTAAATAAAGATATACAGTTTGTAATGAACTGACCGCTCTTTGTCGTTGGAAGAGCGCAGGAAGAAAAAATTAATCAGTAGCTGGAAGCTGTATTTTTTAAACAGTTACTGTGCGCGAGCCTGTTGACCAGTTAGAGGAAGTGCGAAAGAATGCAAGCGAGTGTGTTTGACCAAGTACGCTTAAGCAATAAGCTGTGAAAAAAACAACAACAATTTAGAACACTTAGAAGGACACTACATTCATTTGAATGAGAAAAGAAAACTGACATAAATGATAAAAAAAATATGTAAAAGAACATTTTAAGCAAAAAAGAAAAAAAACGTTTTATGTTTATAAAGACATGTAAAGAACAAAATAACCGCCGTGTACAGTTATTTACAGTGAAGACCTTGATATTAATATTGGGCTTCATTTAGAGGGATTGACAGCTCGCTGTTTCATATCGTCATGGTTGCTAGGTTACTGACGTTATGCTGAGGCTAGGAACAGCTACCGACGCTCAATTTTCGCGGGCATCCTTTTTTGGACTCGGTCGACGTATGCCGGGTCCTTATGCAGACATCTCGAGAGAACAAAGTAAACAGGACATTATTTTTTACAGTCGTTAATGTAATAGACCACAGCGGCTAGTATAATCAGTATTTGTCATAATGACAACCCATCACAAAATAAAATTTTTAAGTTTTAGTATCAATTCTATTAATTTGTTTTACATTTTAACCCTGTAGCCAGGGTTCCTAATTAGGAAATGTGAAACCATCTAAGTTACATAAAGAAATATGTTTAGTAATGAACTGACCATTCTTTGTTGTTGGATAAGCGCAGGAAGAAAGAATGAATCAGTAGCTGGAAGCTGTATTAATAGAAGCAGTTATTGCGCACGAGCCTGTTGACCAGTTAGGGGGAGCGAGAGAAGGCAAGTGAGTGTGTTTGACAAAGTATGCTGAAGCAGTAAGCTGTGAAAAACCACAATCATTTAGAAGAATTAAAAGGACTCTACATTCATTTGAATGTAGAGTAGAAACCTTCAAAACTGTAACACAATTGACAAAAATAACAGAAGAAATGTCATGAACTAGCCCTTCGTGATCAAACATTAGTGATAATTGGGCATAAAAACATCTACCCTTACCATCAGGAATCAAACACGTGTCCTCTGTGTGAAAGTCTGTGTGACTGACCACTCTACAACAGACCACTATTGTGTATTTGTCACAGGGAGTCGTAATCTAGAGAAATCCCACCATACCTGTACATAAGCCTAGATGACTGCCATGGAAGCATGGGCCAGTTGACGGTGGATGAAACCACTTATTAATATCTGTGTATGCCTGTCAATGTGTGTGTGCGTGCGTGCGTGCGTGCGCGCGCGCGCGTGCGTGTGAGTATGTGTGCGGTTTGTGGACGTGAAGAGCTGATTAAGGGGCCGTTCGGACTTTGGTGAGCAGAGGGAGGTTTTTGGTCGATGGAGGCTGAAGAAGCTCCACTCACCTGTTGCGTTCGACATTAGTCACTGACACACTGACCAGTAGAACACTGATAAACAGGGTGCTTTCTTTGCCGATGGAAATCGAATTGGCAGCTGTAACATTTTGTAATACGCACGTGACGTCGCCATCTCATGAGCAACGCCCCTTGCCGCTAAGGTAGGACAACCAGTGTGAGAACGCTCATAGCAACCAGCCATTAGACGTACAACAGATACAACGATATGACCGGAACGCTTGCCCTCCCCAACCCCTCCGCGAGCCAACATCCGGGCCCTGCGGGTCAGGATGTTTTTTTTCGGGTTGAACTGTTGTGAAGGCTGACCGCACAAGTGTACCCAGCGCACACATTTCTCCTTGGCAGTCTTGAATTTCAGGAAATTAATGAAGAAAACATCCTTCAAATGCGGCCTATCAGCGTACCTCGAGTCGCTGTTGCACGTTCCATAACAACAATGTTTAAAAACCATGGTTAGGAGACGTCTTAGACTTGGAAAAAGCTGTCGTTTTACCGAGTAAAACCAAGGGTAACGGGAGAAAGAGTTTTTAAAGAATTTTCCCATTAATTTCAAAGAGAGCAAAAAAGTTAAATATTTAAAAGGATTATTGTTAAAGAAATGTGAATGTAATCATTTTCTTTTTATTAAAGAATGTTCTACTGTTTTAACTTCACACAGGAAGAAACAGATGTTTCTCCCAGACAAGGAATGTCTTGCTGTATATCTTAATCCTACACCTCTTTGTGTGAAGTGTTGTAAAACCCCCCTTGCCTTTTATTTTGTTTCTTAACCCCCATGGTGTGAACTCCTGACTCCTCAGGCCCCTTCTTTGATGTCTGATAATAAAGGCAAAGATTAACCCAGAGGTAACCAGGGCAGTCGAACACAAGCTTGTGAAAGAACAAATCTCATGCTCCTGGTACTTCTGCCCTCTTTCTAATGGAAGAGTCTAAACTTGTGTCTGTGTTGGTTTTCTTTCCAGAATAAAGAGGTTATTTATCATAACCCTATCAATTATCAAAGTCAGCATAACCTTTATGTGAGCATTTTAAAATTTGAATGAAGTTTCTAGCTGAAATAAAAAAGCTAGTTCAAGATATTTGAAATATATTAGAACATGTTCAAATATGAAAGCTAACATAACCATGGTATATAACAGTAATGCTAAAAGAGCTGAACGATTTGATAGCAAAATAGCTTAAATGGGAAGAAGTATGCAGTATGCACATTTTTTGATGAATTTCCCATTCATGTCAATGAGAGCAAAAGAGTAAAAAATCTATTATATTATATTATATGTATTGTATATATTATGAGATACAGCATAAGTTTGATGTGAATATTTTAAAATGTAAATGAAGTTTCTAGTTTAACCCAAGCTGAACCAATAAGCTGCGAAAGAGCACAACGTTTTTGAACAAAAGCAATACTGCAGCAGCAGGATACAAACCCAAACATCCAGCATGTTAATCTGTCACTTTCACCACTGCACTATACAATAAACATGCATACTTCTGTGTAGTATTATGTTTGGATACAGTAGTAGTGATAGTAGTAGTGGCATAAGGGGTAATAGCAGTAGTAATATCAGAAGTAGTATTAGTAGTACTAGTATCAGAAGTAGTAGTGTCAGGATTTGTTTAACGATGAACACACACACAGGACAAAAATTTGAGAGGTTTATTGAAGGGTAGATGATTGATGGGAGATGTAACCAGAGATGCAGAAATACGGAGGCTCAGGGGTGCAGGTGAAGGCAGGAGCTGACAGCCTGGAGAGAGAGAGTCCAACGAAGCTGGATGGCATGGCACAGAGCTGAGCTTTCTCGGAACAGCTATTCAGGTTAGCAGATCACAGGAGACACCAGAACACAGAGCAGAACTTCCCAGGAACAACAGTGAGGTACAAAGTCTTTCAACGAGGCAGGACTAACCTTAAAAGAAAAAAAACAGAAATATATCTTCCAGGACGAGGACTGGCATGGAGTGGATGATAATAAAAGACGGACCAGCACTAGAGTGAGGCAGAGGGAGGTTTAAATAGGAAGACTAACAGGTGAAATGCATCCGATTGAATAATTACTAACAGGTGTGACTGACTGCATGAGAGTGAAGTGAAGGCTGAGTGGAAGGGAAGGAGGAAACTAAAAATTAACAATGAATAAGGTGAAAACATAACTAAAACCCAAACAAGGTGGAAAAACTGAGAATATTAGTAAACCAAAGCCGAATCAAAACTAAACCATGACAAGTAGTAGTAGTAGTAGTAGTAGTAGTAGTATAAGAAGCAATAGTATCAGTTTTTGAAGAACTTGAAGGAATTTGAAGAATTTAAAGGACTTTATAGTAGTAGTTGTAGTAGTATTAGTAGTAGTAGTAGTAGTAGTAGTATCAGTTTTTGAAGAATTTGAAGCAATTTGAATAATTTGAAGGAATTTGTAGTAGGAGTATCAGCAGTAGTAGTATCAGTAGTAGTAATAGTAGTAGTGGTGTCAGTAGTAGTAGTAGTAGTAGTAGTAATAGTAGTAGTACTAGTAGTAGTAGTAAGAGTATCAGTAGTAGTAGTATAAGCAGTATCAGTTGTTGAAGAATTTTAAGTATCAGTAGTAGTAGTAGTAGTATCAGTAGTAGTAATAGTAGTAGTAGTAGTATTAGTAGTACTAGTAAAAGTTGTAGTAGTAGTATAATCATCATCATCAGTAGCAGTAGTAGTATCAGTAGTAATGGTAAAAGTAGTATTAGTAGTAGTAGTTGTAGTATCAGTAGTAGTAGTACTACTAGTAGTAGTAGTATCAGTAGTAGTATTAGTAGCAGTAGTAGTATCAGTAGTATATGTTTTTGAATAATTTGAAGGAATTTGTAGTAGTAGTATTAGTAGTAGCAGTAGTAGTTGTAGTAGTAGTGTCAGTGGTAGTAGTAGTATCGTTAGTAGTAGTAGTAGCAGTAGAAATTAAATGAGATCACCAAAACCTATTTTAACCTGACCTCCTGCCTCCCTAACCAGTGCAATTGCGTCCTGAATGCACCGGAGCGGGCAGCAGCAGGGACGGGCGAGAAGGCTCTTTCGTCTCTTCCTCCGGACTCACAGTCGCTTTGCTCGGCCCAGCAAAAGCGTAGTCCTCTTTCGATCACTGGGAGATAAGGCGGCTTCCAGTATTTGATTAGAGGGAATTAAAAGTACCTTTTTAAGTCAACCTCCTGCTAAGCAAAGCAGGGAATAATGTTTGCTTCGAAAAATCTCGGTCCAGCGAGAAACTCGAGCACGTGGCGTGGGATTGCCCCAACAAAGTGAAACAGCTGTGTGTCTTCTCGGGTTGGCAGCGCGCCAGGGAAGAAGGCAGATTGTCGTGCGTGGCCGCATTAAATACATTTTCCCTAGTAACGTTATTTCTCCACTCCGTTGTTAGGGCGGCAGCCATTTTTGGGCCGCGTTGCATGATGGGAGTTGGTGGCCATTTTGACCACATTGCATCATGGGAAACGCAGTCCGTTATGTCCCGAATTAATGCAGTCTCGTCACGTTTGAACTGGCATTACAAGAATGAAAAGATCAGTAGACCTGAGCTGGATTGTGTTCTGGATAAAGGTGACGTCATGTACAGACAGACCAGAAAAAGGTTTCCTCTCAGCATCCATCTGGCTACTGATGAGCTCCCAGGTGAAGTGACTGAATGCAGGTCAAAGTATCAGGTGGATCTGACTCGCATGTCTCTGTATGGATCACTTGGAGGAGGAGACAATCTTCCCAGTCTGGAACAAGGCTTAAGCAGCTTATCATCAAATGTGCAGTATGGCCTACTGATCATGGCAGGGTTATGTATTGCTGTTTTCAGATGCAGATCTGGACATTATGAATATTTTGACCCTCATGCTAGGAAAACAAACGGAATTCCATCCAGTCTGCTCAACTTTGGTACTGCTGTGATGCTGAAATTCACCCATCTGACAGACATGATTCACAGAATAAAGTCGTGCCACCAAATGTTTAACACGCACTCATCTTGTTTGTATGAACTCAAGCCCCTGTCATTTTCTACTGAAAATGCATTAAACCAGAGAAATGCTGTTTCAGACGCAGCTATGGATACACCTCTTCTGTCAGATGAAGCTGTTCCTGCGTCAGACGCACAGAGAGCCATCTATCAGCCTGAGAATGTTCCATCAGAAATATCAAATGATGTAGACGCTCAACAGCCAGTTGGAATCACATTGTCCTCAGCACAGAATGTTTCCCAGGATGAACCCACTGAATCGGCTCCATTATCAAAGTCTAAACCTACTGATATGTCTCACCACACTTGTCCTCAAATGTTGAAGGAAATCTCATATAAAGTCAGTACACAGGACAGGAGAAAAACTATACGAAGAATGAGAGCAGAGAAAAAAAACTCAGTTGA
The DNA here is from genome assembly GCF_011125445.2 of Fundulus heteroclitus. Taxonomy (NCBI): domain Eukaryota; kingdom Metazoa; phylum Chordata; class Actinopteri; order Cyprinodontiformes; family Fundulidae; genus Fundulus; species Fundulus heteroclitus. The sequence goes on from NW_023397263.1 coordinate 940,760, forward strand.
CAAAAGAGAATCAAAAAAGGAAAGAAAGGGAAGCTTATGCCTCTTGTGAAATGTATAGAGGAAAACAAAAGATCATACATCAGAAACTGTTATAGAGAGAAAGAAGCATTCAGAGAAAAATAAAAATCATATATCAGGAACTGTTATAGAGAGAAAGAAGCATTCAGAGAAAAACAAAAAAATCATACATCAGGAACTTTTATAGAGAAAATGATATGTTTGCTCTTAGACAAAAAAAAATTACATATTAAATCGCTACAGACAAAGTGAAAACTTTCGACGAAGACAGCAAAGTTACATTACTCAGCGCTATGCGAATACAGAATTCAGGCTTAAACACAAACAACTGATGAAAATCCCTTTTAATTAATGACTTCATTATTGACAACAATCTTGATGTTATGTTTTTAACAGAAACATGGTTACATGATTTTAATGAAGCAGCCATTCTGCTGGAGTCGACACCTCCAAACTACAATTTTCTTTGTGAAAGCAGACAGCAAAGGAAAGGTGGAGGAGTAGCAACATTGTTTAATGATTCACTAAAGTGTAAAAAGGTGTTTTTGGGAAAATTTGACTCTTTTGAACATTTGGCTCTCCAGGTAAAGGGCCCGATACGAACTATGTTTCTGAATGTTTACAGGCCTCCTAAGTCCACATCAAACTTTTTTAATGATTTTAGTGACCTGCTGTCTGTGATATGTGTTGATTATGGCTTTTTAATTATTGTGGGAGACTTCAACTGTCACGTTGACAACCCTAAAGACAGAAGTGCAAAAGAACTGTGTGACACACTTAGAAACTTTGGTTTAACCCAACATGTTAAACAGCCAACACACAAACAGGGACATATTTTAGGCTTGATCATCACTAAAGGTCTAAACATTTCACAGGTCAATGTAACTGATGTTGCCTTATCCGATCACTTCTCCGTTACCTTTGAATGTATCATTTCCAGTGACTCATTTTTAGCCAAAGGGACATCGTAAGAAAACGCACCTTTAAGGACAATGCCACAGAAAATTTTATTCAAGCTTACTCTGCTACTTCAACCTTGGGCTGCAACTCAGTAGATGAGCTAGTAGATAACTTTCATTCTAAAGTCTCAGACATCATTGACTGCATTGCTCCAGTTAAAGTGAAAGTTGTTTCCGGGAAGAAAAAATCTCCTTGGAGAAATGCTCCAGCAGCTAGAAGTGAAAAATGGGAATGCTGGAGAGCTGAACGCAGGTGGAGAAAGAACAGACTCCAGGTTCACTATGACATCTATAAAGAGAGACTTTACAGATATAACTTACAACTGAAAAATGCAAGAGAATCTTTCTTCTCAGAGATCATCAAGAAAAACATTAATAATGCTCGTGTCTTATTTTCCACAGTCGACAGTGTCATGAGTGGTGTGGAGCAGAACCCAGAATTCAGCCAAAACAATGTTTCCTTTTGCTGGATTTATTGAAGCGCAAAATGAACAAAAACCACATCCAAAAAAGTGGGTAAGGCAGACATCCAATACACTGACAGGAACAGAACTGGGCAGAATAAACAGAAGCAGGTTAACCAAAACAGGATCAAGGTGCTGGGCTCTTACCAAAACAAACGAGGAGGCACAAACGCGTTGGCATGAAGTGTGATGAACCGACGGGGAGCAGAGAACTAAGGCAGGTTTAAATAGGCGGATAGAACAGGTGAGTGGAGGGAGGAACAAACGAACAACGGGAGGGTCGGAGGCGGAAGTGTACGGTCGGAAGAGTTGGATTTGGAGCAGCGCGGGAAAAACAAAACATAAAAATATATCGGATTTGGAAAAGGTGGATTTGGCATAAACTGGTATGTGAATGGTTCTGGTGGAAATGGAGGTAGAAATAGAGGAAGGTATGGATTTAGAAGGGTGGACGCCAGTGGGAAGAGGAAGAGGGAGAGGACGTGGAAGAAATAAGACAGATGAAGGAAAGGGAATTCAAGGCAGTAAACGAGAACTGGAAGGAAGTAGTTCGGATGAAGAAAGGATAGTTAGGAGGAAACTTGTGAGGGAGGAATTTAAAATAATATTAAAACTTAAAAATGAACAGGAACAGGATAACATCAGCCCCATTGTGGTGTCAAGAGAAATAAAAAAGAAAATTGGAGATGTCGAAATGGTAAAGATTTTGCGAGATGGAAACCTATTGGTTGTCTGTAAAAACGAAGAACAAATGAATAAGGCTTTAAATGTGGATAATATTTGTAAAAAAAACTGTGTTGGAGAAAAAAGTGTTGGGAGAAAATAAAAAGATTAGAGGAGTGATTTATGGGATCCCTCTAGATGAAGATCTTGAGAAACTTAAGAGAAGTATTGGGGGTGCAAAAGTAAACAACTTGAAAAGATTGTCCAGAACAATAAATGGAGAAAGAGTAGGAAGTTTATCGATTCTCATTGAATTCGAAGAAAAAGAATTGCCACAAAACATTAAAATAGGTTATCTCAGTTTTCAGGTCAGACCATATATCCCTCCACCAGTTCGTTGTTTCAAATGTCAAAGGTACGGACACATAGCAGCAGTTTGTAAAGGAAAGCAGAGATGTCCAAAATGTGGTGAAGATCACAAGTTTGAAGAATGTAAAGAAGTACAAGAAAAATGTTGTAACTGTGGAGGGCAACATAGAGTTACATATGGAGGGTGTGAAGAAAGAAAGAAGGCGAAAGAAATCATACAAATGAAAATGACAAAAAACATAAGCTATGCAGAAGCAGTTAAAAATGTGAAGGAACAGAAAACAAGAAAAAGTGAACAAACATCGAGTCAAATTCCATTGCAAGCCAAAATACATTCAGAGGAAAATATCACAATATCAGTAGAAAAACTAATATTATTTGTAGCTTATGTAATCAATTGCACTGACCAAGCCAAGCATAAAACTGAGAAGATTAAAATAATAGTGAGAGGAGCTGAAAAGTTTTTGGGGTTTAAAGAAGGATCATGGGAAAATATAAACAAAAAGTTGGAGGGAGATGGGAGACCAGGACCATCAGGTGAAAGTAGTTTATGTTAATATTACAGTGGAACGCAAGAAGTTTAATTGCTAACGGACAGGAACTTAAAGGTTATATTGACCGTCTTGAAGTTCAACCAGAAGTTATTTGTGTTCAGGAAACATGGTTAAAAACAACATTAGATTTTGTGATTAAAGGATATAATAGTATAAGAAGAGATCGACAGGAGGGAGGGGGAGGAGGATGTGGAATATTTATAAAGCAAGGGATACAATATCAGATATTAGGGAAAGGCAAAGAACTTGAATTTATAGTAATTGAGATATGGGAACAAGAAGGTAAATTTAAAATAATAAATTTTTATAATCCATGTAAAACATTATCAATTGAAATAATGGAGGAGTTAACTGAATATTTGGAAGGGAAAGTAATTTGGTGTGGGGATTTTAATGCAAATAGTACATTATGGGGTAAAAGTAATGATAAAAATGGAAAAGTTATAGAGGAATTAATGGAAATGAAAAATCTTGTATGTATTAATGATGGGAGAGGAACAAGAATCAATGTAAGAACAGGGATGGAATCAGTTTTAGATTTAACAATAGTATCAAATGTTTTAGCTGGTAATTGTGAGTGGTTCATTGATAAGAATTCAACAATAGGTAGTGATCATTATCCCATAACAATTAGAGTAGGATTAAATTTAAATTATAAGAATATAAAGGTCAATAAAAAACTCAATTTCAATAAGGCAGACTGGATTAAATTTAGGTACTTAAGTCAAAATAACTTGGAAAAAGTAGATATGAGAATGGATATAAATGATATAAATCTAAACATTTGTAAGATAATCATGGAAGCAGCAGGTCATTCTATAAAGAAAACAGGGTGTAAAAATTATAAGAAAATGGTACCGTGGTGGACAAATGAATGTAAAGAAGCAATAAAGTTAAGAAATAAAGCATTTAAGGTACTAAAAGGTAATCCAATTTATAAGAATTTAACTGATTATAAAAGAAAACAAGCAATAGTAAGGAGAACTATTAAGAATGCAAAAAGAGAGTATTGGAGAAGTTTTTGTAGTACAATAGGGAGAGACACAAAAATAGAAAAAATATGGAAAATAATTAAAAGAATGAATGGCATAAAAAGAGAGTTTGAATATCCTATATTAAAAATAGATAATATAAATATAATAAAAGATGTAGATAAAGTTGAAATATTGGCAAGAACATTTAGTAAAATTCACAGTTCAAATAATATTAGTGAAGAGGGAAGAAAAGGAAGAGAAAATACAAAACTTAAATATAAAGATTTATTAGAAAGTATTGAAGAAACAAATAATTTATTGAATGTTGAGTTTACAAAAGTTGAATTGAATGATGCACTTAGAAAGACAAAAAATACAGCACCAGGTAAAGATGAAATTTGGTATAGAATGATAAGTCAACTTAGTGAAAAATCAAAAGATATAATATTGCAATTATATAATAAAATTTGGGAGGAGGGAAAATTACCGATTAACTGGAAGGAATCAATTATAGTACCAATAGCTAAACCAGGAAAAGATAATTCAAACCCACAAAATTACAGACCAATAGCGTTAACATCAAATCTATGTAAAATAATGGAAAAAATGATTAATAATAGACTAGTATATTATTTAAATAATAAAGGATATATGTCAAAATATCAAAGTGGTTTTCGAAAAGGGAGAAGTACTAATGATTCAACACTATGTCTTGAACATGAAATTATAAGAGCACAAGTAAATAAAGAAAGTGTAGTGGCAGTGTTTTTTGATATAGAAAAAGCATACGATATGATGTGGGTTGAGGGATTATTAATTAAATTATACATGTTGGGTATTAAAGGGAAAATATTTAAATGGATTAAAGACTTTTTAACAAATAGGAAAATACAAGTCAGAATTGGTGAAGTTATATCAGAAAAATATATAGTAGAAAATGGAACCCCGCAGGGAAGTATTATAAGTCCGTTATTATTCTCAATTATGATAAATGATGTATTTAAAGATATTGGAAAAGGAATGGGGTGTTCACTTTTTGCAGATGATGGAGCTGTTTGGAAAAGAGGGAAAAATGTAGATTTCATTGTAAAGAAATTACAAGAGGTTATTATTGAAATAGAGAAATGGGCGTTGCAATGGGGATTTAAGTTTTCAGTTGAAAAAACAAAAGTAATAATATTTAATCAGAAAAAAATAAACAGGGAAATAAAATTAAAATTATATAAACAAGAATTAGAGCAAGTAAAGTGTGTAAAATTTTTAGGATTATGGTTTGATGAAAAACTAAAATGGAATATACATATTCAAAAGATTATTGATAAATGTAAGAAAATCTTAAATATAATGAGATGCTTGGCTGGCAGTGACTGGGGAGCAGATAGGCAATCACTAAAACAGATTTATACAGGTATGATTAGATCTAACATAGACTTTGGATGTATAGTTTACAGTTCAGCAGCTAAAACACATCTGGCTAAATTAGACATTATTCAACATCAGGCATTAAGATTATGTACTGGAGCATTTAAAACCACACCAACAGCAGCAATAGAAGTAGAAATGGGAGAAATGCCATTAGATTTAAGAAGAACAAAACTAGAAATAAATTACTGGCTGAATTTAAAAGGTAATAACTTAGAACATCCAACTTGTGAAATTTTAAATCCATGTTGGGAAAAAGAAAAGAAAGAAATGAGGAGTTTTGGATGGACAATTGAAAATAAAATAAAAGAATTTAAAATGAATAATTTAGAAATTACTCAAACAACACCAATATCAATTATACCACCATGGATTTTACCAGAAGCGACAGTAGATATGACAATAATGGAAAAGAAACAAGATAAATCTTACATTGTAGATAGTTATTCAGTACAGTTACATTTAAACAATTATTATCAATATATTCAAATTTATACAGATGCATCAAAAATAAATGAAAAAATAGGAATAGCATTTGTAGTACCAGAATTCAATATAAGAATGGGAAAACGAATTACAGACGGATTATCAGTATACACAGGAGAAATGTTGGCAATATTATTAGCTTTACAATGGGTAGAAGACTTAAAACCATTAAAAACAGTCATTTGTTCAGATTCAAGTTCTGCATTATTAAGTTTAAAATATAATAAATCAGATAGTAGGATGGACATTTTATTAGAAATATTTCATATATTATTCAGAATACAAAACATGGGTTTAATAGTTATATTTGTGTGGGTTCCAGCGCATATTGGGGTTGAAGGAAATGAGAGGGCAGATAAATTAGCAAAGAGGACAATTCAAAATCCTATAAATTTTATCATTAAAACAAGTAAATCTGAGGGAAAGAGTATGATTAAAGAAAAACTTATGGAAAAATGGCAAAAAAGGTGGGATGAAGAAAAAACAGGTAGATGGTTTTATAAAATTCAAAAAACAGTAAGAGGAAAAAGAAATGGAAGACGAAATAGAAAAGAGGAGAGGGTGATAACAAGATTAAGATTTGGGCATACGGGACTTAATTATACACTTTATAAAATTCAAAAGCATAATACTGGTAAATGTGATTATTGTGGAAAATATGAAACAGTAGAACATGTTATATTAGAATGTAATAAATATGAAAGAGAGAGAACTTATATGAAGAAAGAGTTGAAATGTATTAAGGAAAAGATTAATTTGTTAGATATTTTGAGGAAGCATTTGGGGAGTAAACATGTACAAATACTTATTCAATATTTAAAGAAAACTAAATTATATCATAGAATTTGATTATAGAAGGAGTAAATTATATAAATGAGTAGAATATTAAGGTACATATATATATATATATATATATATATATATATATATATATATATATATATATATATATATATATATATAGGTATATATAGATAAAATAGACCATTAAGAACCACACTCCATACCAGTAAGTGGCGGTAATGCTACTTAAAGTTTGTTGCCAACCGCCATAAAACTCCACAAGAAGAAGAAGAAGAAGAAGTGAGTGGAGGGAAACTAATCAAGGACAGGTGGGAGTGATTAAGGGAGCAGACAGGACACTAGAAAATAACCCTAAGACAAAACCAAACAAACCAAGCACAGAACTAAAAGTAGAGCTAAAACAGGGACCAGATAACCGTTTGTCATACAGAGGTCATCAACTTTTTCAGACAGTAACCTGGCCCAAACTAGTTTCTGCATTACTGAAACTGAAGCAGATTCATCCAGAGTATCAGAACATAACTATCAGAGATGAAGCTGAGCTATGTGACCCCACACTTCCTGATGATGATGATGATGATGATGATGATGATGATAGTGGTGATAGTGATGTAAGCATGGGTGAGGATGACTACGATGAAGATGATCTGATGGAAATCGACATGTGTGAGAGAAATGCTCTGTGTGAAAATGAGCCTGAACATGATCAGGACAATTACTATGAAGTTCCACCACAGCAAATAAATGATGGAGAAGAAGGTGATCTGCCAAATGGAGGCTCTGCTTTAGAGCCTCCATGGCTCGAGGCTTGCCGAAAGAAATAATCCTGTTAGCTTTTTCAAGACCCCGAATTTGGAATCAATGTCATTCCCTGTACAGTTTTCTACGGGAAAGAATACTTTGGACAAAACAAGACTGATTAAAGTCACCCGAAGTGGCTATTTCAAGTCACGGCTTTTTCATGTAGACGATCGCTTTGCCAGAGACCCAAACTACTTGTTCTTTGCACAGTTTGTGACAAAGATACATTTGGCTCACGACAGCATGACCATACAGCTAAGGAAAGGAAAGACTATGACCAAAGACGGACGCAGAATAACTTCAGGCACGTTACAGGACAAACGAGAGGTTGAGCGACTGGTGAGAAATAAAGATGCTGTCAGATTCATGCAACCACTCAGAGGCACTCCAGCATACTGGGAAAAAAACACTAAAGATCTGTTTGGCCAAATTAGACAGCTGGGAAATCCCACATTATTCTGTACCTTTTCTGCTGCTGAATTCAGATGGCCTGAAGTTATTAAAGCAATAAAGAGACAACATTGTGTAGAGGTTGATACTGAAGCACTTGACTGGGCTGCAAAATGCGAGATTCTGAGATCCAACCCTGTCACCTGCATGCGTTTGTTCGACAAGCGTGTTGAGGCACTGTTCAGAGATTTGCTGCTGTCAGATGCTCAGCCTTTGGGGAGAGTGATTGACTATTTCTACAGAGTTGAGTTTCAGCATAGAGGAAGTCCTCACATCCATTGTCTGATTTGGACTGAGAATAGCCCTCAGCTAGATGAATCTGATGATCAAACTGTGTGTGATTTTGTTGATAAATACATCTCAGCACAACTTCCTGACCCAGAAACCCAACCAGAGCTGTTGGACACCACGTCATGAACACGCCCATCGATGTAATAACGAAAAATGCAATATTTGTAATCCTCGATGCCTTCAGAAGGCACAGCAGAAATCTGGGTGAGACTATACCCCTAGGAGGGGTGATAGTGTAGTCGGTAAGATGACCGTCCTTGGGGCGGGAGACATCGGATCAAATCCCCGCTGCGCTATCACCATTGCGTCCCTGAGCAAGACACTTAACCCCTAGTTGCTACGTAGGCGTGTGACCTTCGTGATAATTGTAATAGTATGTAGTTAAGTTTGTGGGCGCTGTCCATTAGCTGCTCCGGATTAAGTTCCAAGTCAAATTCCTTGTATATGTACCTGTATACTTGGCAAATAAAGCTGATTATTATTCTTCTTCTAGGAGGAGATAGGTTGCGTACGGAGTGTGTTACAAAAAATTACCTAAAGATCCAAAATGGCCGGCTCCCTGTTGATGTAAGGCTATCACTCCAAGAGGCTTTTTGTGGGTTTGGACATTATACATGCACCACAGAAATTTCATCCATGTAGGAAAAACTGGGCATGGGGGCTGCTTTGTTAAAAGTCATTTTCTGTTGCCAGCAGGTGGCACTTTGAGTATTTGTGAATTTTAATATACATATATGTATACACATACATATATATATAATATACACATGTGTTCAGGGCGGGGCTCTTACTACACGTGTGAAATTTCTTTCAGATCTGAGCATGTACAGTAAAGTTACAAAAATTTCTTTTGTAATGGCGAAACATCAAACTTTGACAGCACGGCACCGCCACGTCGTTAACCTAAAATACCAGAGTTTTACATCATTGGTTAAATCAATGTGTTATGAGTTTCCTGGGACTGGTTTCAAGTTGACATGCCACAGACACGCCCATTGACAGAAACACGTTTAGAGCAATATTTGTAATCACCGATGCCTTCAGAAGGCACAGCAGAAATCTGGAGTCTGTCGGACTAAATCCCTAGGAGGAGATAGGTTGTGTACGGAGTGTGTGAATTGCAATAAGAAATTAACCATTAAATCCAAAATGGCTGACTTCCTGTTGGAGTTAGGGCATCGCTCTGTGAGGCTTTTCTGTACGTCCCGAAATGCTACACGCACCCTAGAATTTTCGTACGCGTAGGTGAAACTTTGTCCGGGGGCTACTCTGTAGTTAGCGAGCCATTTTGCCACGCCCATGCATGACGACCATAGAATACAAAATTTTTGAATTTTGGGCAAAATTTGGTGTCTTTTTGAGAATGTTTAGTCCCCCAAATTTGAGGTTACTATGTAGAAAAAATAAAAAGAAGAAATATAATCCTAGCAGTTTCAATAGGATCTTTGCACTCCGTGCTCGGGCCCTAATTATATATATTTGTCTCTTTCTGGTTAAATTTGTAGAAGCTTAACAAAATACATGACCTAGAGAATATACAGTTCATTAGATAAATGATGCTTCTCTGCCTTCAATGGCTCAAGAAGGCAATCGGCTCCAGAAAAATCCCCTGAGGAATTTGAATTTGGGAGAAATTGGACAAAGAAAATTGTGTTCTGAAATAGGTTTCCTCTGCAGTGCCTTATCAATGGGCTAAGGGGGCTTGCATGCTCTTTCAAAGACTAAGTTGCTGGGTGCTATTTTGATTTGAGGATTGTAATTTATTCTTCTTTCTAGATATCCCTCAAATTAAAAGTGACCTCGCCATTATTGCTCAAAAGGTAATTTCTTCTGATTGTCATTGTTTTTTTAAAATTGTTTCTCAGGCAGAGCTGTAGAGAATTGTGATGTTGGGCTAATTTATAGTGTTAATTATTTCATGTATTTGCACTTTAATGTATTGAAGTGACTGACTTTATTTTTCTTTTATGGACAAGAATGGAAGGACTCCTGCGGAAGATCTTGATTCCTCCTTCTTGACTTTTGTGCAACCGGTGGGTAACCCCCTTGCATTTTTATTTATTTATTTAGTGTACTGGTTACTTAAACAGCTGTATGGATTTGATTATTTTTCGCTGATTACTCTTGCATGTAACTTTAATTTATTGACATGTTTAATGTTTTCCAAGCCCGTAAATAAGAATCTATTGGCTTCCTTGGATGAATAAAAATTGTTGTAGAGTTTTACGCTCCGGAGTACAAGTCGCACCAGCCATTAAATGTATAATAAAAGAAAAAAAACATATTTAAGTCGCACTGGAGTATAAGTAGCATTTTTTTGTTGTTGCTTTTGCGCGTGCATATAGTGAAATAACAGGCGCTCCGCTCTTCTACCGCCCCCCCCCCTCCCCACCCCACTCGTCCGCGCAAAGCATGTCTTCTTCCACCCGCTCAGCGCAAAGCATGTCTCTTCTCTCCCCCGCTCCGCGCAAAGCATGTCTTCTTCTCCCCACTCCGCGCAAAGCATGTCTTCTTCCCCCCGCTTCGCGCAAAGCTTGTCTTCTGTTTGGTGTGAAAATAACAGGTGTAATGATATACCGGTAAAAATGTGTAATAATTTCACACACAAGTCGCTCCAGAGTATAAGTCGCACCCCCGGCCAAACTATAAAAAAAAATGTGACTTATAGTCTGGAAAATACGGTATCTTTCTTTCTTCTCTAAGATTCCAGAAAGGAGATTGAGCACAGAGGAGACCGAGCCCTTTAAAAAGAGTCACATGATGACTGAGCTCTTTGGAGAGACACCACAGGTGTGTGTAACCCTTTTATACCTCAGATTTTTCTGTACTTATTTTACTTAAGGCTCCAACTGAGCTATAAGGATTTTTATATTGGGATAGTTAGTGGTAATATATAATTTACTTGCCCCACATGCATAAAATTGTTGAAGTTTTACAATTGTTGAATTTAACAATGTTTTTCTTCTCAAACAAGACTGCAAAAACACAGGGGAATAACATATTATGTAGTAATACATATTATGTGCTTTGTAGAAGCCAATTAGTGTTATAAGTTTAGGGCAATCATTATTTTGTTTTATATCTTTATCATTAATCTGCATTTATAAAACCTAATTACTATTGGGAAACTAAGCATAAGAATCAATATGAAACATCAAAAGGTTTCTAAAAGTTGACAATAAATGAATATTGTGATTTGAAATTATTTTTTAGATTGAAGTTATAAAGGGCTCTGGAGTGTTTTGCCAGGCAGAAGCATGGAAAGCAGCCCGCCTTGCCACCTCTGCTACTGCCATGGTGCGGAATCTGCTAATGGGCACCTTTGTCCTGGAGACTTTGCTGAAAAGCAACCTAAATGGTACAAAATAAAATGTTCCTAATCTCTTCTGTCTTGGAAAAAAAGTCAGTCATAGTCTGTGGAATTAATTATGACTGTTATGTTTAATAGCTCAAGAAAACGTGATGTGTATATTAAAAAAAACAAAAACTCTTACTTTCTCCACCTTCATTTTGAAATATTATTTTAAGGTGGGAAGCCAACCAGAGGGGATGGGGAGCAGCTGGTTGCCCTTGACCAAATTAAAAAGGCAGCCATTATTGGTGAGTAAATGCATAATGCGTTGACAAGGTAAAACAAAACTTTAAAGACTTTATTTCACCACTTTAACCATAGCATACGTGTATCAATGTTTATTAGGCATCAACAGAGACTGTATAAGTTAGGGCACCCATTATTTTGACTGTATCTGCTTAGCACCTATAATACTAATTCATCGTTTGCTCACTTCTTGATCCTACCTTTTGTCTTCTTAAGCCACATTTCTGGGGTATTGCACTGTAAGGTGTGTTGTCCTCTATTTTGTAGGACATATAGTGTTGCAAATAACTTCATGGCATGTTGTCGTCTGAAAGGTTAATAAAAAAATCATATTCACCCCTCCTTCACCCTTAAACCATTCTGTGCTGTGTTTGTGCCTTAGTTCGTCTTTACCGGTAATGGATTTGCTTGATTTCAATGCGTATCTTATATCTCTTTGAGTAAACCTATCATGGCAGCTCGCCAGTGGAGTGGGTCAATGGGAGGCCATTGTAAAGTATTTTGGGTACGGTTGGGTGCAGGAAAAATGCTACAAAAGTGCAGTTTATTGACAACGATATATGTTTACATGTGTAAAGTTTCTTACATCAGATTAAACATTTGAGGGATTAGAAACTCTGAATCACTTTACATGTTAACAAATAATCCAAAGTGCATATGCATCAAGCCTTATTCAGAATAATAGCATGTGATGTTTCCAATCAGAATTCATTTTAGATTTAGAGTCCAATCAGAATCTTTCAATTGACATGTTTACATGACATATTTTTTATCATGGTGAGCCCTTTATCCAAAATATGTGTCCAATCGCAGCAAGCAGTAAGCACTTTGGGTTCCTGATGAAGTGGTATTTTAATATTTTTTTTTTTGGTCTTCTCTAGATGCTACATTGAAGAAGTGGCCAGCAGCCAGCCGAGGGCAGATAGGCACATCCATTAATTCAAAGCTCACAGAGCTGAGAAGATCCACAAGATTATTTCTTGGGGGGTATTTCTGTTACTTTTTTTTGTTCTTGTACTTTGATTGTTCTTAAGTTAATAAATAATGTTAAATTTCTGCATTTTGGGCTATTATTTATGTTGCCTAGTAGCTATGGATTTTTAAAATTTTGCTAATACATAGGTAAACAAGTGCATATATGTGTGGATTGATATAGATAAATGTATCAGCGGATATAGGTACATGTATGCACATGATCTACACATTTAGGTACATGCATGCACGGGTATAGGTACACATATAGGTACATTTATGCACGGATATAGGTACACATATAGGTACATGTATGCACGGATATAGATACACACATATATATATATACATATATGTACATATAATATAGGAAAACAGCCAATTTTATATATGTACATATATGTGGTATTGCATATATGCACATATATCTACATATACGTACATATAATATAGGAAAACGGCCAATTTTATATATGTCACATATATTTAAAACCTATATCAAAACCTATATTAAAACATATATGTTTATATAGGTTCTTTCCATGTGGGCACTTTGGGTTGACATTCCAATTTGTTTTTCATAACTATTAGACACAGATGTCTACAGAGTAAGAACTATCTTTGCAGCACAATGCGCTTTTGGTGATCAGTGTTTTTAATCAATTTCAAGCTTTTTCATGCATCACAAAGCGTCTAAAACCACAACTTTGAGCAGGCTTATACGAGCGAATGCGAAGTCATCGCGTCAGTGAATTTTGGTAGGCACCATGCATATTTTTAATAAGTAATAGTACAATGAAGAAACTTTGTTTACAAAAGTAAAGCTTACCTAACGTCATAACTTAAATAAGATGGACATTTCTCTGTAATGTTCTGTTGTGGTTTTGGTTATTTTTTCAGTTTAGAATTATTTCTCTTTCTTGTTTTAGATTTATGCTTAGCCTGTTTTTGTTATCTGGCCTTTATTATTTTTATTTCAGCCCTTGCCTGTTTAGTCTCATTTCTTACCTTAAGTTTTTGTTTATCAGTCTGTTGCTCCCTTTATCACCTCCACCTGTTTTTGTTAATTAGTCCCGCCCTGATCTCCTGTTCTGTTGCCTATTTAAACACGCCTTCGTTTTGATTAGTTGCCGGAATATCTCCTTTTGTCCCCGTCCGCGACCTGCTGGTAAGAGCCTTGCAGCCTCTGCTTATATTCTCTGTTTGTTGCCCTGCATTATCCGTTCTGTTTTTGAGTCTGTCCCAGCCTTTTTGTCACCCTGGAGGATCCGTCATTTTTGTCAATAAAACCCTTTTTTAGCATCAGCTCCGTGTTTGGCTTAACTTTGGATTCACCACAGCAATTCATCACATTCTGAACATATTTGCCAACCAAACGCACGCAACGCAAACAACAGACGTCGCTCACATAGAAACTGCACACCGTGGTGAAGTTGGTTTGATATTGGACATTCAAGCTCCACGAAGTCAGCGGGATCTAGCTCACGGTTGATCCGGTTGAAGCACTCCGATTTCGGCCAGCGTCTCTCAGCTGCTCCCCCCTTCCTTACGCCGTGGTGCAGTTAGGGACCGTCAACAAATCTTTGAACCAAGCACTCTTGAGAAACAAAAATCAATACATTTCTTATCTTGTGACCAGCTAATATGAAAATAATATAAATTGATCCCGCTGACTCCGCGGAGCTTGAATGTCCAATGTCCAATATAAAACCAACTTCACCGCAGTAAACTGCACTGTGTTCCAATCTTTAAAGTAAGTTAAAAAAAAGCAAAAGAGCAGAATGAACAGGCCTAGGAACTGGCCTTAGTATTAACAGAGTCATATATATTTGAACTTACAATATAATGAAAATCTGTAGTCATAACAGACTAGCTTCTGGGGCTCTTGTGTAGCTAAGCTAATGCTAAAGTTAGCTAACTTATATGTGCGCTAATGCTCCAACACACAACAGCTAGAAATACTTACAACTTACGCTGCACACGAGCGACATAAGACCCCCAAAATATAGTCCTCTTTGCATAGAACAAAAGCATTTCATGTGATTTCACCCTACTCTGAGTTCACGAGGCTTATCATTTTTGCGCATCGATCTGTAACAGACCGCCCTGACGCTCACTCTCCCTGACGAGTCTTTGTTGGAAACTGTGGTTAAAACATTAAAACAGAATCTGAAACAATGGCTTTGAAGTTAAAACAAATATGTTATAAGTGAAAACGAGACAGTATATGTATGTACAGAATTAAAAAAAATACCTAGGTAGTCAACATTGGCTCAGCAGTGACCGACTGGTACATTACTTACCTTCAAAGTTGTCAATGTAGTTCGACACGTAAAACTTGAAGCCTTTCTCTTTTTTACTCCGTGGAGCAGATGAGGACGTCGTTGATTGTGATTTTTGGAAGGTCCTGCAGGCAGCGAGTATAGAACGCCATTGCTTGCCGTGGGTGAACAGCCTAACCGGAAGTATGTTCCCTTACCCCTTTCAGTTAGCGGAAGTTGCGTAGCAACATCGTGCACATAGCCTATTACACTTTTTTATCCTGTCCATCTATGGACAGCTTTGTGCCATGTTTCAGAATTATGTATCATTATATTTCTCCAACAGGTTTCCTCAAATCTGGTTTATTTTTAAGCTTTTACATTAATCACATCTGAATGTAATCATGAACAGGATTTTCTTTGTCATAATTATACTGGGAATAAGACAGGACTCCCTCATGGTGTGTTAACTGTAATCTGGAGGATTCTTGACTTTCTGGAATGTGTAATACTTGGTCATCTGGTAATATTGTTGACTATGGTCAGATTTAAAAAAAGTCATTGTTTTCTGAACTCTTTATTATAAACAATGCAAATTAGCTTATAAAAATATATAAATAATAATCCTGTAAGTAAAATAAAAAAATAATTTTTCAAAAGTGACACACCATTGTGTGAATCCTGCCTCATTGTGGGGTATCAGCTGGTAAGTTGGTATGGATAAAGGTTTTCCACATCTGTGCAATTAGAACCGGCTAATTTAAAACCCAAAGTTAGGACATGAGTCACACGAACATAGATGAACTCTGAATCTCACAGATGTTTGCAAAATGGCCAACACTAGTGAAAAAAAACACACACACACTGGCCACATGTAATGATGTTGAATCCTGTGTTTGTATTTTTGCACAAAGATGATTGAAATCTGTATAAAACACCACAACAAACAAACAAACAAAAACATGATGAATTTATTGGATCAATATGAGCTTTAGTCACCCTAGATTTGAAGTTGCAAATTCTTTCAAATTCTTCAAATTTTTCATATTCTTCAATTTTTTCATATTCTTCAAATTCCTTCAAATTCTTCTGATACAACTGATATTGCTACTACTACAACAGATACTACTACTCCTACTACTGATACTACTACTACTACTGATACTACTACTACTGCTGATACTACTACTACTACTGATACTACAACTACTACTACTGGTACTACAACTACTACTACTGATACTACAACTACTACTACTGATAGTACTACTACTACAACTAACTTTCAACTATCCTTATTAGAACTGATATCCACCTGACAATACTTAACAGATATAGTGGCAAACGATTCAGCTTGTCCTTCACTGAAGTACATCACCCCTGTGAGTAGTGTGACTTGCTGGTGGGATCCACTAAAGTGAGTGTCCTTAATTTCTTTACTACATTTGCATGTGTAATTTTCGCTGTAATCAACATGGACCACAATGTCGCTTAGTTGTTTTACGCATGTGAACTGGTGCCCAATGTTGTATGAGTGTAGAAATGGGGCAGGTCTGTCTTTGTCACCTTGGTAGGTTTTTTGGTAATGGTCACACTTTTTTTTCCAGGGATTGTGGTTCTCATTACTTTCTTTCATTACTACTGATAGTACTACTGATACTACTACAACTGATACTAATACTACTACTGATACTACTGCTACTACTACTACTACTACTACTGATACTACTACTACTACTACTACTACTACTACTACTGATACTACTACTACTACTACTGATACTACAACTACTACTGATACTACAACTACTACTACTGATAGTACTACTACTAATACCAACTTTCAAATATCCTTCAACTATCTTCAACTAGTTAATTTTTTCATAATCCTTCACCTGTTTTTCATATTAAAATTGGTTATTTTACTTTCAGCTAGTTTTTTTTCTCTTCTTCAAAGATCTTATGCATCTTTTCCTCAATCATTCTGCAGGAAAGCATTCTCACTGCTGTTTCGCAGGAACAGCTTTTTCTAGTTATTATCAGTGAGAATGCTCAGTCAGCATTCTCACTTATTGTTTTCCTGTTTTTCTTTATCAGTGAGAATGGGATGTGTAGGTTTTTTGTAATTGTGACAGATAAAAAAATCTACAATTACAAAACACCAAAGTTACAATGCACAAATGGTTTTGCAAAAATAGTTCTGGACCATTTGGAGCAAAACTGAGTATGTAAGAGATTTTTGATGTGCACACAATTTATGTACTTTAGAATTTGAAGAGGTGTAACTTTTTTTTGTAATTGTGAAAGATAGAAACAAATCTACAATTACAAAGCTCCAAAGTTACAATGCACAAATAGTTTTGCAACATAAGTTATGGACCATTTAGAGCAAAATTCAGAATGTAAGAGGTTTTTGATGTGCAACTTGTAGAACACAATTTGTGTACTTGGACTTAAAATTTGAACAGATGTAAAAAAAAAAAAAAAATTTTATTCTACAATGACAAAACTTACAATGTAACTCTCTCTGAAACTTCAAATTCACACTTACAATGCACAAATAGTTTTGATTCAAAAATACCTTCATATAAAAACAATGGTGAATGTGGACTGATTTTAACAGAGCAAAAACAACAAAAAGGATGTGTGCAGCAAAAAGAAAAGGCATTGTTGGTTAAATGAGTGGAGAGTAAAACTAATTCAAAACTAAACAGTATATGTTCTGTAAAGTGTGCACTTTTCACCAGTTCCAACACTTCTTTTTTTCTGTGGCTTACACACCGTCATCTCATTTGTTGCCTCTGGTGCAATTCCCTATAACAGCAATAATAATAAAAATATCAACATTAATAATGACAACAATATAGGAAATACATTATCAAGAGTAGTAAATACTAAATAACCTGGGTCCCTGGCCGATGCCATGTCTGCAGCAAGCTGGTGCATGACAGTGGCAATGGCACAGTCTTGAAGCCAATGGTACTGTAGTGTGCCATCCGAAATAGCAGGGCTACTATAGAGCTTTACCTGCAGCACAATAATACTCCAGAGCCACAGGGTCCTCTTTGTTGTCCAGTGTAAATTGGAAATAGAGACATGCTGTGTTAAGTGGATTTAGCTCATTTCTAATTTATCAAAGCAGCAACATGAAAATGATGACTGTTGGAGACAGCAGATGTAAAGAACTTTATTTTTTCCCTCACTGACTACATTTACATGTGCACAATTAAATTACCCTTCTGGGACACTGTTTTTTGGACTGAAAGCTATAAAAATCTGATAATACACCAGGTCTTGTTGTTTTTATGGTGACTTTGTCACTGTCAGGCTCAAACCTTCATTTGACATTAGTCAAAAACACTCTACTTCATGTGAGCTTTATTTAGTCAAAATATATTTAAAAACTAAGCATGCCTATCTATGTAATAAAATAAGTAAAATATGCAAAGTTTGATTTTTCAAGTTTTTAAAATACATGTTTTTGTCAATTCCTGAAAAATAACAGTTTTGAACATAAGAGGTTTGCGCCCAACAGCCTCATAATCCAGAAATACTATAATAAACTGATTATTAGTGTGCATGTAAAATTGTTGACAGTGTGTTTCTGAGTCTTTGATGTCATAAACTACTGCAGGTCTTAACAGGTATGGGCAAAATTATTTTCTTAATTGAGGCTCCAAATCTACTGACAAGACTGAGAAACACACTCAACTTATTGGAGAAATAGAAAACTAATAAATGACGAAAACTCCTGTTGGTATCTATCATAATCCTAGCATCTCTGCTAACATCAGAGCTATGAAGACAAAACACTTACCTTCATAATCGAAAAGGTATTGTTCTACAAAGAACTTGTAACCTTTGTCGAGTTTGGAGGCTGGCGTGGCCAACGGTTTTTGTGCCAGTCTGTGAACATCTCCCAAACGAAATTTGGGGAGATTGGTGAAGGACTGTAAAACACCGCTCTCTAAGATATCGGAAATCAAGATAACCTGCTCCTCCACAGAATGGAAGTTGTATGTCACCATGAGGCCTATTGGCCAAAAAATAAATGTAAGGGATTCAATCCATCTTTGTTATTCATATATTATTGTGTAACATACACTGTTCTTTTCACTACTTTACAGCCTATTTACTGAATTACTGATATGTGGGACCAGTAAAGTTATTGCACTAAGCTAAGAATCTTTAATACATTATGTTTGGTAACTTTTTACCATTAACTTCAATTCAATATTTATATAGCGCCAATTCATGATACATATCATCTCAAGGCACTTAACAAAATCAAATTCAGTCAGACTATACCAGGGTGCCCAGCAGTGAGGTGCGGTAGGGTTCATAGCAGGTAAGGCACTGACGTCATCAGAGTCAGATTTACAAATACATACACTCTACAGGGTAGACTCATTGCAAAGTGCTGAAGGAGACTGATTGAGCCAACTAAATTCACCAAGAGACATGGAAAAAAATTGATTCTTTTATAAAAAAAAAACTAAATTATTTGTCATTTGATTGGTAACAGTTTATGAGTTATGATGGATTTCTGCATTTGTAACACATTCAAAAACTATAACACACATTTCGCACATTTCATTACAAAAACAAAACATTAATAATTATCGCTGTCTTACCTCTACTTATAAATGAAGTCCATGCGGCGCTCTTTCTGAACAAAAATATTACTTTATGTCACTTTCCGGTAAAGGTTCTCTTTGTCTTCTTCAGTTTTAAAAGTCTCTCTGTCTCAGTGGAGGTCACTGCCAAGGAGGAAAGCCTTCCTTGTTCAGTCCTCTTACAGCTGTATGTTTTGAGTCTTTTTAGTGCCTTACTTGTTTAGCATAACTCGCTAATAAAACATCCATAACTTGCTGTCACTCTACAATTTTGGGATCACGAGCGGCGCCCCTTGAGCGCCCCCTGCCAAGAGGCCGAGGAGCTTGTTCATAGCTGTTAGAACAATTGAATTTATGATCTAGAGCAGGGGTCTTCAACAGGGGGTCCGCAACCCCTAGGGGGTCCGCGGAGGTACTGCATGGGTGTCGCGAAAGTTTTGGTTGATTAGACTTTTTTTTTTATACACCCCCCCTCCCCTGCAATTTTTTTCCACTAATTGAAATATCTTTAAATACACATTAACATAATTTCAACACACTGTAGTAAACAGATAAATGGAGGCAGAAGATGTCTTTCAGTCATCAATGGACACATTCAGCGACACACAGGAGCTCTTTCAAGCTGGGCACCGTTTCATTCACAACACCTATCCCATCAACGAGGAATCAGAATCAGAAATACTTTAATAATCCCAGGGTGAAATTACTTTTGTTACATTACTCCATATGTAATAGACATTACTTACATATATTAAGAATATATATATATATATATATATATATATATATATATATATATATATATATATATATATATATATCTGTAATGTCCCACAACACAAGGAGTTCCCAAACGTGATGTGCAGCAGCAGAAAATGTTTTAAAAGTGCTTATGTGTTAGAAACAGATATTACAGCAATGCGATTAAAGATAAGAGCGAGAGAGTCTGGAGCAACAGACAGCAGTTCACACTGTGAAAACAGGAAGTGACACAATACGCCTTACCGCAAACAGGAAGTGATTGCGGATTAGAAATAAGGCTGGTGGAAAAAACGGCAGCGCGTGGAAGCGGCATTAAAATAACATGAAGACCCTCTCAAACAACATCTTTAGAGAGGGCAGGACTTCACAGAGTTACAGTGAACAAATAAGAACGAACAAAAAGAGAATAAAAGTTAAGTTAAAAAAAGCAAACTCAAAGGCTGTAACAGCTTTCCCGCCCCTATTGCTGCTCTGCCAATCACGAGGCCGTATGTGACACGCTGGCTCTGTCAGGTTCCCTGTGATTGGCCGAGAGCCCATTCTTATTATGTTAGCGGCTAGTGCTTATGTTTGGATCTAAAAAATAAAAAATGGATCGTTTTGTGACACGACAAAAAAAAAAAACAAGTACAGAAGAGAGAGGCCTACCCCCCACCTCAGAAACCGCAGGTGAAAATAAAAGTGACGATGTAGGCCTGCCTGCTGTAGGCCCCGCAGCTGTAACGGGTAAGCGTAAAAGAGAGAAGACCTGAAAATATACAGACAATTACCTGAAGTTTGGGTTTACCTTCAAGCAGACAGATGACATTGAATTTCCAATGTGTGTCATTTGTTCTACTGTGCTGTCAAATGAGTCTATGAAGCCATCAAAGCTGCAGCGTCACTTGGAGACAACCCACAGCCACTTAAAAGACAGACCCGTTGAATACTTCCAAACTTGTCTCAAATCCCTCCAAGGCCAACAGACATTGATGAAAAAATCAGCCAAAGTTGGTGAAAATGAAAAGAGGACTGGTGCATCAGTCCGTGCACGGGCTTCCCCAGTGTAGGAAATCACGAGGTGGGTCTACGCTTCATTCAAACCAAGAGGATGTTTGGTATCTAATTTGTAAATCCAGATTCTCTCTGCTCTTTGTCATTGAGCTGTTGACCAGTGAATGTTGTTTTCTAGAACTAAGAATCTGGCAGCCACCCATCCATGTTCAATAAAGTGTTTAACAAACATGGTTTCTGTCTTCTTTTTCTTTAATACATTGTGTTTGTGATGTGCTATTCTTATTCTAATGGGGTTGCGGGTCTCTCCTACACTCAAAAAACTGAAACATTGACTTTAATTAAAATATTTTTGTGAACAGGTTCCACGTAAGTGTTTTATGTTAGTTAAAAGCAAAATTGTTATGTTCATCTAACTTTTTTAACTTGCATTAAGTTAACACAATGTGAATTGACCCAACTAGATACAAATAATTATGAACAACAAGAGATCTTTAAGTTTATCCAATCTAATTCAGTTATGTTACATGGACATAATCAATATACTGTGACCTATAAATATAAAGTGTGATCATATAAAGTGTGACCTAATTCTTGTTTGTCAACAGGTTCCACACAAACAAATTTAGTACACCCAACATATTTTTGGTAATTCCTTTATTAAACAATATTCATTTAACATTCTTTTGCCACTGGGTCCAAAAGACAACCCCACAAATAACCCTAACAGACATAGGGTGTAGCATGGTTAGACACCAACAGTTGTAAACTGCCTTTATGCAGTCCAATACTACAGGTTTACAGTTGTTTTCTTACAGCCTACATGTGCTGCTATCAACTTAAATTTCTAATATTAAGGAGGGAATATTCTGAAATGCAAACATCTCAAATTGTGTTGCAGCATTATTGCCCAACAAAGAAAATTTTCATTAAGTCCCTTAATGCAGGATAAAAACAAAATATGCCTGATTCACAAATATTATTGCATAACAATACAGCAGGTTTTGAGTTCTCAGTATTTTTGTAACAGCATAAAAGTCAAACCATAACAATACACATACTAGCTGTGTCTCAATTCGGCGGCTGCGTCCTTCGAAGGACGCATTTTAAGGCCGGTGACGTCACAACGATGCGCAGAGGCTGTCTCATTTGGCAAAAATTCTGAGGATGCTTAAAATGCAGCCTTCAAATGCGTCCTCCTTTTCCCCGAATTCTGGGGATGCACCGATACCATCCTTACTGGCCTTGCCTGCCATAAGATTTCCCGAGGTGCTTTGCTCGCTTTTTTTTTAGTAGTTGAAGAAGGAGAAGAAGAAGAAGTGAAAAGGCTGATTTTGCGAGAAATTTTACTCACAATGGAAAGCAGCAGCAGCGCTGGCAGTAGTGCTGAGTACAGCTTTAAATGTAAGTAGTTTGTTTTTATTTTTTTAACTGAACATTATTAAAATACGTGACGGTAATGGAGCCACCGGAATTTATAGGACCAGCTGAAGCTAAAGCTTAGAGCTAATCTGTTGATACGAGACGTTCAGCAACATTAAAAGCCTTCATACAAATGTCACAATTTTTCATTTTAACCTACATTTTATTGTAACAGTCCTGATAGCTGTATCCCTCACAAATCCGATCAATTTATTCTCATACAGTTTATTACAAATGATTAGAACTGTCAAAGCTTAATGCAGCTGAAGAAATAACATTAGTCCAGCTGTACTGGGCTGTCAATACTGCAAACGTTTTGTTTGAATACTCAATAACGTATAGTTAATTTACAGTACAGTATAATAAGGTTTAAAGTATAATTCACTTGAAGAACAATACTGGCGTAATTATACAGAACAGTCACTTTGCCTGTTGACATAACAGAAATATGCTTTACATGTCATTTTGTTCTAGGGAGCAGGGAGCATACAGAGGAGTTGATAAAACTCCGTGGGCAACATGACCACCTCTTTACTGGGGCCAAAAACACTGCCACAGTCAGATGGAGGTAAGAGTTGAGGCATAATTCCATATACATGTTGCATTTGTATGTAAAAGTCACACAAGTTCAAAGTCCTGTTCAAACACCAACGTACAAATATAATCTTTTGATCACATCAAAAGATGCCCAGATGTCACTTTTTTTCAAATCTTTTGTGATAGTAGTGATCCTTGTGTGTTCATCTCTTCTAATTTCTCTTGTTTAGAACAATCCTGCAAAAAATGGGCCTGGAGGGTAAAGTTGAGCCACAACAGGCCAAAAAAAAGTGGGACAACTTGAAGAAAAAATAAAAAGTATGTTCAGGTTTGGCTACATACATGTGTGTGTATATATGTGTAGGGAAATGACATATTACATGTATTATATTCAGGTTAATTTACACTTGAGTAAGCTTAAAAAAGTCATCTCCAAGTTAACATTCCAAAGTCGTCTCTTTTTCTGTAGAATTTCATGAATCCATGCAGTTCATGAAACACTCCTATATTCTAGATTTAAAGAAACACTACAGAAAATTGCATCTGTTGACACAAAATGTTTTTCTTTACTTTAGGAATGCAAAGATCCAGGGACAGGGCAGGGGGTCAGTGGGAACCCTACTGCTGCCACCTGGCCATGGTTTGTCCTCATGGATGAGGTATTAGGACAGAGGCCCTCTATTGCCCCACCTGTCCTAATTGCCTCCATCCCTGAGGACACACCAGAGCCAGGTGCTGCAGAGGCTGAGCAGCATCAGGGGGAAGATGAGGAAGAAAATGACGATGAGAGGCCAGGAGAGAGGAGGGAAAGGAGGAAGAGAAGTCGGAGTGACGAGTTGGTGGATTTAATCAGGGAGGATATCAGATGGCAGAGGGAAGCGGAGGGGAGAAGAGAAAGAGAGAGTCGGGAAAGGGTGGACAGATTATTTGATTTATTGGAGAGGATGGTGGACAGACGTTAATTTTGTTTGGTGTTTTTTTTTTACAAGTTCAGGTTCTGTGTTGCTGTTGTTGTTAAATTAAACTATTAAATTGTTTAAACTATTAAATTGTTTATAAAAGTTATTGTTGTAGGTGTGTTCTTAAAGTCTTTTAACCTTTTTACATTATCTGTTTCATCACTTCTTCACAATTTAAGTAAACTTAGAACAACTTCTCAGTGACAACATAAATTTATCTTTAGGGAAGCAAGTATTTACAATAAACTATCAAAAACATTTTTACTATTTACATTAGATTTTAAAATAAACTATTACAACTATTTACAGAACATATAAAAAAAATTACAAAAAAATATTAATAAAGAACATATACACACACACATATATATATATATATATATATATATATATATATATACACAATTATGACTGAGCAGGAGTCCCTGGTGGTGCTGCTGGACTGGATGGGATGCCACAGAGATGACCTTGGAGTCTTCTGACTGCGAGTGGGACATCATCTGGGGGGTGGGGGATGCCTCTCTCCACTGTTCACCACATCGTCCATCAGGGTTTGCAGGGCTGACACAATCGACGGCTGCCATGTTACTAAAAATGTTTAAGAAGACGCAGAAAATTACTTTACTACAACTGTTTTCATAACCCTTAAATGAGAACAGCTAAAAAGTGATTATACTTGCCATCTAAATGTAATCATGGTCGGGTAGAACCTCCTCCAGGGCAGACACCTCGGCAGACAGCTGGTCCCGCCAGGGAGCACCACTGACTGCCTCCAACACATTCTCCCCCTCCTCATCCTCTGGCATGTCGTCCTGCACTATCATCGTCTGGGGCCATGATGTCACCGGCTCCCAGGCAGATGTTGTGCAGGATAGCACATGCCGTTATGACCTGTAGAAAAAAGAAGCGAAAAACAATTAATATTAGATTTGAATAAATTACTTTAAAGGTTTTTATCATTTAACAATAAGCAATAATTCTCTCATGTAGCAACATACCTGAGGCACAAAGGTGTGGTGCACCTCCAGCGCTTGGAGGAAGATGGCCCTAAACCTCGTCTTCATCATCCCAAAGGCACGCTCTATGATGGAGCATGCCCTGGAATGATGGCTGTTAAAGCGCTGGGCTCCCACACCTTCTACCGGCCGCTTGAAGGGAGTGATGAGGGGGAGTGGGTGTTGGAGACACGGGTACCCACCATCTGCCAAGATGAAGTGGCCCGGAGGAGGGTAGATGCCCCGCCGGTACAGTGGGCTGTGCCGGAGCACACGTACGTGTTGATGAAGCGGCCCTGATGGTCACAAACTGCCTGCAGGATGATGGAGGAGAGTAGTTTCCTGTTGCGGTAGCAGTGACCATCAGGACCGCTTGGAGGCTTGATCCTCACATGGCAGCCGTTGATCGCTCCAGCAGCTTTGAGAAAAGCTCTGTGTCTTGCCAGCCCTTTAAACCCCTGGGTTACTGCTGCCAGGTCTTCTGGAGTTTTGGGGAAGCAGATGACTCGGTGGCGGATGGCCACCACCTCCTCAGTAACCCGGTGAACGATGCGGTGAACTGTGGAGCAAGGCATTCCGAACACCCTAGCCACCACTCTGTAGGATGCCCCACTCGCCAGCCAGAAGAGGAAGACCAAGGTCTCTATTGTGGCCCCCCATCCATGTCGTCTTTCCTGGCAGAGAAGCTCCAGCAGCACCGCCAGAGACTCTGCTCAGCCGAAAATCAGGTGTGGTGTCATGGTCGTTGAAAAAAAGCTGGAAAATGGGAACATTTAGGTTGATGCAGCAGTACATCGGCCTTGTCTGGATAAAGACATGAAGATTAAGAACAACAGGATTAGATGACAGCAATTTAATTTTAGCTGATACAATTCTAGTGAATGTTAACCCCTTAACGCCTGGTGTTGCTAATTTGTGACCAAACAATTCTGGCTTTTACTTATTTTACTTCATCTAGATCCACTATTTAACTTTTTGTTTTTTACGTTTTTATATTGAGATTTATTTTTCCCGTATTATTTTTTCGTTATATAATTGCAAATAAAATCAGGCAGTAAGGGATAACAATTTAGGCATATAATGATTTATTTCTCAATATTACAGTTTGGCTTCTCAACACAACATTAGTGATAGTGAAAGTAGTGATTTAAGTCAGTTATTTACAGGGTTTGTACACATTTAACTATTCAATTCAAATTACTAAGGTTACAAACATAAGCCTATATCAAGTCTTACAAATAAATATAAAATTTTATATTTAAACATATTCGTCAATCTGCTGACAAGCGTTTGTTTAATAACTGGTATATTATGATCATTAGCAGGCCCCTGGGTGAAAATAATAGCAGGTAAATGTTACCTCTCCACTGCGCTCTCCCAGCCTGAGAAAAATTCTTCGCCGGTTTTGCTGCCGTCGAAGCCGTCTAACCCGACTCTCCTCCTCCAAGAACAAGTAAATGAAAAAGAATAACATAAAAATTTCAATCTCCATTTTTTAGTGTCGTTTATCGGCGCTGGCGCTGTTTTTCCCGGTCTTGGGGTAGACGTGATGACGTCGTGTCGCAACCAGGAAGTGCTCCAAAGGCTAGACCGTCCCATTTACCAACGGCTAAGGATCCTCCGGAGCATCCTCCGATGGCTGGGTCCTCCTAAGGCTGTGTAGGCTGGGTCCTTTGAAGGACGCAGCCGCCGAATTGAGACACAGCTACTGTCAACTTATTTTTGTAATATGAAAGGGAAAAAAGATGTTAACATTACACTCACTTATGGTGGTATTCCAAAACGTTTCCAAATGTTTATGTTTCTGAAATGATTTATTTTTCCTGCTCTGTTTTCTTACAGAATCATTTTTGTTCACATTCGGCATCCCAGTCAATGGTTGGGTTTGTTCATACATTTTGTTCATGAGTATCTTTACCTTTGTCGAGAGGGTGCTAGTATCCATTTAAAGGAAGAGCGTCTGTAGAACTTCAAAGAAGGCTTTCAGTCCTTTAGGATAACTGAGGTTTAGTGCATATATTACACCCATTAAGAGTGCACATGCAGAAGCAACGTCCCCCAGGTCATGTAGAACTTCAACACCCTCGACCACTAGTCCAACATCAGCTTGAGGAGTGGTGGCATCACCTTCCCCGACTTTGTTGCTGTAGATGACGAGAGTGAGTAGCCCAAGCTCCCTCTGTACAGCAGTACCATCAGCATCCTTTACATAATGGAGAAGAAGACAACCAATCACAAATTTTGTAGATGTCCAAAGATTTACTTTTGCCTTTCAGGTTTCCCTTAAATAAAAATAGTGCAACTATAAAGGTATCATTGGTGAAAAAGGTTTGAGCAGCTGTAACAGTGGAATTTGTAGTTGTGTACGTACACAGATACAAATCAATGCAAACAACTAAAACTTTACTTTTATAGATACTCAAACTTTTACACATGTACTTCAAAAAGAACTATTGGAGTAAAAATAAGTAGACGCTCCATGGATAATAGGGAAAACATGTAAGACATACAACCAAGGGCAGCTGTTCAAATTTAAAAAGGTTAATAAAGATTTGATTGATTAAAAGGTAAAAACACATTTTTTTTTTAATTACCAACCTGGTATTCTTTGAAGAGGATGTTCGGATCTTCATTTAGATAGATACAAAGTGCCCTGAGGATGCATCCCCTTCTCTTTTCAACAGTTTCATTCTTAAAAAAAAAGAAAAAAAAGTGTTGCGCTTAACATTTTTTACTTAACTTTTCATGAAAATCAAATCAAATCAACTTTCAAATTCCATAATGTTCTATACTGTTAACAAAATATACCCGTGTGATTGGGACCAGAGTTCTTCTGATTTTAGTCCCTATAGAGCCTCCCTTTTTATTAAACACCGATGGGCTGGGCAGTGTGTTGGTCAAGCTATGCATGGAACTTTGAGACAAGGGGACCAGTAGTGATCCTCACAAATTCTGCTTCCACCTGAAAACATAATGTCAACAAACAACATATCAGCACCTATTAAAACATTTAAACAGAATAAAAAAAAAAAAAAAACAGGCTACACTCTAAACAGTATTTCCTGTGGCATGGTTACATTTGACACAAAATAATTAACATTCCCATGTTACATTCTATCAGCGGCAAAATATACTTACTGTATGAGGGGTTCAAATCTGATCTCAGGCCCTTTGATGCACATCATCCCTACTCCCCCCCTGCCCTTTTCTGTCTATACACTGTCACTATCCAAAACTGCAGAATTACTAAACAAATAATAAAGAAGCATTTCCTACCTCTGCCACAGTGAACAATCCTGGCCATCTGATCTTGAATTCTGCAACCATGGGCTTGTCTTTGACAACCTCCTGTCTCCTGTATACGAAGGTCTTGGCCATCTTTTCTTTTACCACTTTATCGTTATGTCTCTTCTTGACCTAAGATAACAACGCCAACCTGTCATCTTCACGACACCCTTTTAGAAATTCTGCAAGGGGAAAAAGAGGCACTCTCAATTATGTAATTTATAACATACTTCGATTACACAGCACCTCTGCTTTTAAGCACTTCAAGTATCACATTTTACCATGACATTCATCCAAACCAAACAAGAATTATTTTAAACACATTCTCTTTTAACATTATGAATGTTGAAATGATGACACACGATATTCAGAGATTTTAATTCCTTTTAAATAATGTATCTCCTTAATCATTGGTTTAGCTTGAATACCTTGTCTCATTCCCTCAGACCATTTGTGTTATATATCAGCAAAGTAACAAACAAATATGAATTTAACCCCCCTTTCTGTGCACAAACAGGTACTTTAATATATACAGATTTTGGCTTTTAACTGTTTACAGTATCTAAACAGTGTAATCATCTCACAGCTACGAATCAACATAGTTTCACTCCAAAACCAAAAATGGTGTAGTCACTTTAATACCGTCTCTGCCGCGCTTCACACAAGCAGAATGTTCGCTAGCATTAGCATTAGTTAGCTTTTCATTGACATGTCCCGCTTCAATTCCATACTCTTCACAAACTGAATACTGTAACGTCTTACTCGACCCTCGGTTTCATAACTTCATCAACTCTTACTGATAACTTAAATACAGCTTCTAAATGCATACTGACCTGGAGTATAGAACAGACGAGACACAGTCGAGCTTCTTTTAGCACCAACCAGAAGATTTAATCTTCTGTGTGCTCGTTCCTTTCTATTTTACCAGGATGACCAGCGCCCCCAAGTGGTTGCATGTGTAATTGCACTCAATAACCAGTATAACGCAAATAACTTATTAACCCGAAAATTTAGAGGTAAATATAAAAAATAATAATGTTGGGGGAGCCTATTTCCATGCCTCTTGTTTCCATTCAATTACAACTTATTTAACCCCTCTACACACGTGTCAACTACAAACATCTAAAGCACTCCTATTCACACGGTTCAAGCAGACCAGCGCAGCAACCCAACGCGCGAGATTATCTCGGCCTTAACGTACACTGGAGCCGCAGACTGATAACCGACCGTCACTGACAACTAAAGGGCCTTTCAGACAGGAAGCGATTTGCGCTGCGCTGGCCGCGGGGTTCAGCGCAGCGCATTTGCGGTTTCTATGGCAACGCGTACATTCGTCACGGCGCGCCGCGCTCAAAGTTCAACTATGTTGAACTTTGAGCGTGGCGCGCGAAGCGGTGCGCTGCGCTGTGCTTGCGCTTTGCTCGACGCAGCGATAAACCGCCCTGGCGCGGCGCAAGCCATTGAAAAGAATGGGTTTCACAGCGCAGCAGTGCGGTCGTCGCAGCCTGTCTGAAAGGCCCATAAGGCCTCGGCTGATAACGAGCTAACACATACTAGTTTACAAACTAGCTGGTGCTGACTTTTGGGCGCAGTTAGCAGCCACCACTAACACCCGCTTCCTAGCCGACCACAATGGCCTTCATGCTTGTTTCAAACGTATTATTATTGTTGGTACGACATACAACATTATCGGATAGAATATTGCACACTTTAGCATAACGTATTCTGTATATTGTAGCAAATACATACCCACTGATCTCTAAAACACAAGCACTTCAGAAATATAAAACGATTGTTGTATCAAAAAACAATTGTTTTTTATTGGGATTTAATTAATGGGAACTAAATCCCAATAATTTGCTAGTAGAATAATAGGTATGAATGAACCATTACCTACCTCTCTCGATGTTGGTAACTTCACCGCCAAACTAAATTCAAACGCCTTCTTCTTCTGCTCCTTCTTCGTCTTCATTTTCTTCTTCTTGGATTTTTTTGGCGGTTGGGACGCAACGAAATGGTGCATTACCGCTGCCACCTTCTGGATGTACAAAGTATTTCATCCATAATTCATTTAAATTAAATTATTATTGTTTAACCAATGTAGAATTATTGTGTACACAGAACGAAAGACACAATTATGTAGACTTTATTAGAAAAATGTATGTTAACTTATAAAAGACATTTATTTTTAGTAAACTGACAACATAAAATTTATATAAAGTGCACAACCCACCTAGTTCACTTTTTTGAGTGTACATAATAGGCCTTGCACACACTACAGGTTATGAGGTAAACGCAATTGTAAGAGTTAAGATTGCCCGAATGTTCCGTGGGAAAAACATTGTTATTATATTTGTTTTTGATTAGTTTAAGTTGTGAGAAGAATCTGTTGTTGCCGTGGAAACGTCGGCCAGGGCGGGTTTTAAGTTGCGCTTTAACTAGGATATCTCTGAGGTTTTTGTTCCTCCTACATGCAGCGATTATTTTATGCTGGGGAAGGAGGCCCGAGTCCAGCTGGAGTCCGGAGAAGTGGGTTTTGATTTTAGAAATTAGGGGGCCTACGGCAGTGGAATATGTAGTTATAAAGGGAATTAGTTTAGAATTTGAACTAGGTTTTGGTTCTAGAAATGTTTTTAGGCATGTTCTTAAGAATGTTTGGCTGTAGCCTCTGTGTACTAGGGCTTTAAATAGTGTTCTAGTAGCCAATTTGAAATCCTCCTCACGGGTGCAGATCCGGTGGAATCGATATAGTTGTGATTTGATGAGGCCCGCAAAGGTATGTTTAGGGTGGAAACTTGTTTTAGTAGTAGTGCATGTGTGTCTGTTGGTTTAAAGAAAACTTATCTAATAATATCTAATTTATATCTTAATATCTAATTTATTGGTTGAATCGAAGGTAGGGCCTTTGAAAGTGTTAGTGTCTAAGAGATCTATGGAATTATAATTTAGGTTGTATTTTAATTTAATAGATGGGTTATGAGTATTTAAGATGTCTGTAAATGTTTTAAATTCTAATTCCGAGTGGGGCCAAATGCCCCATATATCGTCTAGATGAGTGCTTCAGTTTCCCAATTATCTATAAAAATGTTAGCGTAGGCAGGTGCAAATTTCTTGCCCATCGCTGTCCCTTTAATTTGTAAAAAGTATTTTCCTCCGAATTCAAAATCATTTCTCCGTAAATAATGTCTAATAGTTTTAGTAGTTGTTGATTGGGACGTTTAGGATCTGGGTTTTTTTGGAAGGCTTTTTGGATACAGTCTATACCTTCTTGAATATCTATATTTGTATAGAGGCTATCGATATCCATAAAAAAAAAGAAAAGAATTAGGTGGTATTATTATGGATTTGATGATTTTGACGAAATGGTAGGTGTCTTTTATGTAACTTGCATGTCCAATTGAAAGAGGATTAAGGAAATAATCTATATATTCAGCTATTCCATATGATTCACTTCTACAATCCGAAATTATAGGCCGGCCTGGCGGGATTTCAAATGGTTTACTCCACGAAGCAGGGTCTTTATGGATTTTAGGAAGTAAGTAGAATCTTCGGGGTCTGGGTTCTTTAAAGCCCCTGAGATAATTTCTCTGTTTAGCAGAGATTAATTTTTTATTATATAAATCTTCTAGGATATTATTAATCATAGTGATAGTATCCTGATAAATAGGGGCATTAAGTGTTCTATAATAAGTGGTATCTAATAATTGTCTATGGCCTTCATATAAATATTGTTCTTTATCCATAATAATAATTGAGGAGCCTTTATCCGCCGGTTTAATGATAATATTAGGATTGTTTTTAAGTTCTATTAAGGATTCTGCTTCTGGTCTAGTTAAATTTGGTTTATTATTATGGGTTCTGAATTTAGAATCAAAGTATTTTAAGTCTTTTTTAATTAGCAGGTGGACTTCACGCGGAGTCGACTTATCAGCCGGACTCCAGCTGGACTCAGGAAGGAAAGGAATCAATGGGATCTTTTTCGGATTCACAGTTTCGGAGGTCGCATCATCGGGACAGCTAAGTAAACAGGTAGGATCATTCACATCACACTCACCATTGTTCATCTGGTCTGAACCAAGGTTGTCATTATTAAAGTATACAGCCAACTTAATTCTCCTATGATATTTCTGTATGTCTAATCTAGATGACATTTTGTCAGTGTTGGAAGAGCTGGTAAATCTGGAAGGGATAAAAGTAAGACCTTTCGATAGTAATGAAGTCTGAGAACTTGAAAGAATAAATGATTTAGAAAGATTACAAACATTATCATTGATAATGCTACTGTGCCCTCCCCGTATAACAGGGCTCAGAGGGCATTCTAATTTAATTTATTCAGCCAGTGTTTGAGAAAGCTGGCAGCCGTCTCTCTGGTCCAGTGGATCATGTCTTTACCCACATGGAAGTCCTGTGTTGGAAGAAAAGGTAAGTGAACAGGTAGATTGAGAATGAAATCATTGAGCTGCTGGAGAATCTTTCTCTGCCTGTAAGGTAAGGAGGGTAAAAAGTTGATCAGAGGAACAAACACTTCTGCATTGGGACACACAGTCTTTGCTGCTCTGATCGTGGCTCAGATGGTGCTCCCGATGGTTCTCGCGCTGGGGGCTGCTCTGCATTTCACTCCAAATGACAAAATGAGTTTTTCAACTTTTGAAAACTTAAAACCTTTCTGAAAGAGTGGTTTAATGTGCTTCCATTTCGCTCCTGGGAAGCTGTCGATCTGCAGGTCCGGGCTGCTGAAGTTGGTCATCTTCGCTACATTAGAGTCACCCAGTATTACAATTCTTTTGTTCAGATTTAAAGACCAAACTCTGATTTTCTGATCCGTCCTCTGGTGGATTGTAAGAGATGGTGTTACCTGTTTGATGTCATCTTCTGGAATTGCAGGTAGGTAGGCCTCTACGGCCTGGCGGTGTCGGGTTGTTCTCCCAATAGGGAGCAGGGAAAAGGTGCTCCTAAGGTTATGGGGGGGTCTATTGAGAATGGTTAGAAGCCCCCTAGATGTTCTTTTTACCTTTCTTTTTGTGTTGGTTGCAGCCTCACAACGTTGAGGAGAAGAAGAGGAGGCGGATTGTAGGTCCTCGAAGTCCGTCACGAGGTCGATGAGGTGATCGGTGTGAGGTTGTTGGGGTGCGCTCTGTAGGTCAGATGAGGGGAAGGACTGGAGAAAAGGGTCCCAGTCATTCTGTGATGGTCCCGCGTTCCAGGACTGCTGCTGTGGTTCATCGAACAGGTCAGGTGAGGTTATCGTCTCTCCGTAGGATGTGCTGGCTTGTTGTGGTGGCAAAACCTCCATTATAGGAGATCTCATCACCTGTTCTGTGTGTGTAGAAGTCTGGGGGATGATCACAGGTTTAGCAGGTAAAGTCATAGTGCCCACAGATTTCGGCTTACGTTTACGTGGCACAGGTTCTGGAGCCACCGTTGGAACAGGGCTGGTTGTGTTAGAAGAAGGTCCTGTGTTGTCGCTGTCTGAGGATGTGGAAGGGGAAGTGGGGGAGTCTTGGGATGTGGATGGTGAAAATGTTGAGTCTGAAAGTTCAACCCCACTAGTGTCTTCAGGATCCCCTCTAATCGTTCTGTTTTTGTCTGAGGAGTGGGAAACGAAGCTTAGTTGAGCTCGCTCTAAAGTCTCTTCTTTTAAACGTCTCCCCAGGCTTCTCTTGGCCCATTTAATGGCAATGTTCAGTGGTGCTGCCAAGTCATCTTGTGGCCACCTCATTAAACAGTCACTTTCTGTGTGGATGATGTCATCATAATGCTGCTTTAATATAAGTATGGTGTTAAATGACCAGTTCTGTGCATTTCCCCTAATCAAGTCTTTAGTGCGTGCGGTGATGTGTGCTGGTCTCACAAAGTCTGAAAGTTCGTTGCACATGTTTTCAATGGCAGGTGGAGTTTTATAGTTCCCAATCTGTTCAAGGTGATGTTGTGCTTTAATTATTTTGTACCAATGGCGAACTTTAAGTCTAAAGTCAGGGTCATCCGCCCTTTATGGTTCATTATTAGATTGTCTGTTGATAGGGGCTTTATTTGATGTGTTTCTGTAACTAATAGGTCTGTCAAAATAGCCCCCGTTATTGTTCAAGCGAGGCGGGTACCGTGTTTGCGCTCGTCCTGGTGCGCGTCGTTGTGCAGGTTCATCTCTGATGCACATGCCCGCGCTGCCGTTGCGCGCAGCTCGCGTTCTCGAAGGGGGGCCTCGGCCACAGGTGACGTCAGCGTAGGTCTCAGCATGGTGCGTTCGGCGATCGGGACGTCTGGGAGCGCTGTCGTACCTTTGGTTGTAGCGGGATGGTTGGGTTTTCGGAGCGCCGTCTCCTGTCTCTACCGCCTCGAACCACGGTCCAGTCCCCGTCATCGTCAAAATGGCCGCCCCAGTCTTGATGGTGCATCGTGTTAGCTAATTTGCTCGCTGGCTAACTGTTGTGTGCACGTCTTTAAAAAGACAGTTGAAAGGATGAAGCCGGAGTCAAAAAAGACCGTCAGCCTGCTTGGCTTGTTTATTAAAAAATAAAATAACAAACCAGCTATTCTAGCGAGTCAGTTGCAACGTTTCGGTATCAATATACATTCATCAGGCATTAAACTCGCTCTAAGTAAACTATCTGAAAAGTTGATCGGACAAGGCATGGTTCAAAAGGGTCTCTCGCGTTTGTGCGCTTTGTGGATCAGAATGAAATGCAGGAGGAATTTTTGTTTTGTAAGCGCCTTCCTGAACGCACAACAATTGCTGAAATCTTCAAAGTGATTGACGCTTTCTTCAGAGAAAATGACATTTCATGGGCAAAATGTGTCGCACTGTGCACCGACGGCGCAAGAGCCATGGCTGGATTAAAAAGTGGCCTAATCGCGCTTGTCAGGGATGTGGCTCCAGAGGTGATTTGGACGCACTGCATGTTGCACAGAGAGTCACTTGTCGCCAAGGACATGAGCGCTGAACTGTCTGATGTCATGGACTCGGTCGTGAAAGTTGTGAATATAGTCAAGAAGAGTGCTTTGCAAACACGACTCTTCTCTAATCTCTGCGCTGCTGAAGGAGAGGAGCACACTGGTCTACTGTACCATTCTGAGGTGCGCTGGCTTTCACTTGGAACAGTGTTGGCACGTGTGTTAGAATTACGCACGTCTATTCGGGAGTTCTTACTTCTCCAAAAGCGCACAGAGCTGGCTGCACTTTTCAGCGACAGTGTCTGGATCACCAAACTTGCATATCTTGCTGACATTTTCGCTGAGCTGAACAAATTTAACAGTTCTATGCAAGGTCGCAACACATATGCTTTCAGCTGTATGACAGGATGGAAGGCTTTGTCAAAAAAAAATCAGAAAATGGAAGGAGCGTGTCGGGGAGGGAATATTTTCCATGTTTCCTTCAGTGGATGAGCTGGGAGATTCTGCTGTGCTCTTGCCTCGCGTAACACATGTGATTCTTGCGCACTTGGAGTCGATCCATGGTCAATTTAGGAACTACTTTTCTAAGGCCGACTCTTGGCGCAGGGACAAGACATGGATACAGTTTCCATTCAGAGACAACACAGCAGACGGCGCACTTCTGACAGTGACAGAGGAGAATCAGCTCATTGAACTGTCCACTGACAGCACGTTTAGAAACATATATGAAACTAAACCACTCACCCAGTTTTGGATATCTTGCCGTAAAGACTTTCCACAACTGGCAGCAAAAGCAATGATGAGCATGTTGCCCTTTGCTACAACATATCTTTGTGAAAGTGGATTTTCCTCACTCACCTACCTGAAAAACAAATACAGGTCAAGACTGCAGCCTGAGGCTGATATGACTCTCTGCCTTACAACCTCCATACGTCCAAGGTTAGACAAGTTGTGTGCTACTTATCAGGGTCAGACATCTCACTAATGTGGGAGTATGTATGCCATCCATAGATGGTTTGAGGATTCACTTCCCATATGTTTGTTTCAAATTTAAACATGAATCTGTCAGTTATGTTAAAGGTATACTATGCAACCGGGGTTGATTTTCCAGCGAGGCTCCCCCCAGAGGGCGAAAGTAAAAGTGCACTGTCATAAAGATGCTCAGCTGTTCTGGTTTCTCCGTCAAGCCAGGCGCGGTTGTTTTGAGCTTAGCAGACAGGCGAACGCAACGAAAAGTCGAAAAAACAGCAGTACAAACAATGACTAACACAGTGAAAGTATGAACATCAGGGCTTCCCGCAGCGCTACCGCCTCGCCAACATTAAAAAATAATAATAATAATAATAAAAAACTTGATATGCTTGCATGTTTATTTGACGTTAACACGCGGTTCTTTGTTGCTTTCGCGCGTGCATATAGTGAATGGCAGGGCAAAAACACATGGAGTTCTCGCCGTAAAGCAAGACAGACTCTCGCGGTCTTGCAAGAGACTTCTGAGCCTTTGGGTGCGGGCCGAGGGCTCTTGCAATTGCAAGTACGGTATTTCCCCCACAGACCACCAGGGCAGCCGAGAAAACCTTTGTTCGACCTGAAATGACTCAAAATGTTGCATAGTATGCCTTTAATAGTTCAGTATTGTATGCAATATAACAGGTATGTTTATGCATGCCAGTGGCACTAACAAGCATCACTTATTTTCCTTTTCACATTTATGTTTAAAAATGTCCATTTAAATAGCTTTTATGCACGATTACATGCAATTGACAGACATTGTTGATCTTGGCAACTGTCACGATTTGTTTACCGAAGAACTCAGGACTAAACTAAAGTTTAAGAGTTTTTATTTAAAGGAAGTGTGCTGGATGGCGGATGATGAAGACCGGAGGTTCAGGGCTGCAGAAGGTCAGGGATGTAGGTGATGGCAGGAGCTGACGGCTCGGAGAGAGAGAGTCCACAATCACTAGGTGCTGCTTGGCTAGCAGGCCTCATAGCAACACCAGGACTCAAGGCGGCTAGTCAGGTTAGCAGTTATCAGGAGACACCAGGACACAGAGCAGAGCTTCACCAGAGCAGCTTGACAGGTTAGCAGTTCTCAAGAGACACCAGGACACACAGCAGAGCTTCACCAGAGCAGCTTGACAGGTTAGCAGTTCTCAGGAGACACCAGGGCACAGAGCAGAGCTTTTCCGGAGCAGCTAGTCAGGTTAGCCGTTCACAGGAGACACCAGGGCACAGAGCAGAGCTTCTCCAGAGCAGCTTGTCAGGTTAGCAATTCACCGAAGACACCTGGACAAAGAGCAGAGCTTCTCCAGGAACGAACAGCAGAATAAAAAGACTTACAGAGGGACTGGCATGGAGTGGTGGATAGCAGAAGACGGCCCAGTGCTGAACTGAAGGCAGAGGGAGGTTTAAATAGAGCATTTACAGGTGGAACAAGAGTCTGGCTAATTAACTAGTAAATGTTAACCCTGGAACAAGTGGCTGCACAATGTTGTAGTTAGAGGTGCTCCTAGTGTTGCTGATGCTCTGTTTCACACTTGGCTCACCCCAGCTCATTTTTCTTCTTGTATCAGAACTAATGGTGCATGGGTGAAAATCAGAATGCTTTTCACTGACTCTTTTCATAACTTCACCCACTCCTCATCATACTGTCTCTCTCCTAAACATCATGCTTTGCATTAAACGTTGTAGCTTTGTAGCTGTCTGGCAGTGCTGAAAAAGAAAAGCTGTGACAGTCTGTGCTTAACAACAAACTAATTGGAACTTTTTCCACTCCAGCCTCAATAGGCCATGCTCCTCCTCCTGCTCCTCCAGCGCTGTCCTGGTCCCATGTTCCAGCCCCTTGCAGAGCTTCCTGGACACTGGAAGGAGCATCTCCCATCATTCCAGCAGGACTGGATCCGGAAGACTTTGTTCAGGGCTAACTCTAAAACAGGGAAGCCAGAGCTGGTGCCACAGCTCACCTTCTGGTGGTACCCTCCCCAGCCTCCAACCACCTTCAGCCAGCCTCCTGCGTCTTCTGACCTCTTCTTCTGCCGCCCTTTGTTCGTCTGGATGCCTCTGAAGATGTGGTCCATTTCACTCATCTGTGTCCAGCCAGCTTGCAATAGCCACAGGCTGACAGCAGCTGGCCTGTACAGCACTGTGCGCAAAGTGCTGGACATAGATGGGTGGTATGACATGGCCACAGAGTTGACACATTAATGATAACATAAATGTACTATAATATGCTTGTGCTGTGCTAAACTAAATGGTGGAAAATGTCCCACATCACTTTAATAAACACTAAGCAGAGCTATTTTCATGTCTGCACCGTAGGTACTCATGTGACTACCGAGTGGTCATTTTGATGCGGGAGAGAACTGCAAGAAGAGCACAGTGCAGCATGGACCCGCCGCACACTTGGAGTACTTTGCTGCCTGTGAATCCTTCAGTGACTCTTGTCTGGTCGAACCGCCAGTGTTCTCTGTTCCCCTGCCCCTCCCTAAACCCAAGTGGCTTCTGGCTGTGTACGCCAGGGACGTCCTGTCACGGCTGCCTGAGGTAAAGGCCAGGGGTCCGTTATTCGTACGTTGCTTAAAACATCCGAGATCAAATGACACATCCAAGATGATTTCATCCGGCTAATCATGATCCGGCTAACTGGGTTCTTCAAACACACCTGTTGTTTACGATTAGTATCACTGGATTGAGTTATCTGAGACAACTGCGCGTTCGTGCGTTTGTTTAAAAGGGGAAATGTATCCATAGTAGTAACATTGATCAGCAGCGCTGCTATTGGCTGTTCAGCATGAACAAAGAACGCCCACAGTTTTTCTCCCAAGCAGAACAAGAGCTTGGAAGGTTATGCCGAATTTGAGTCATTAATTAAAACACCTCAAAATCTGTTAAAGCCAGGAGAGAGGGCCGGCAAAAAGCAGCAGACAAATTAATGCGTAAATACTGTCCATGGTAGATGTTTCTATCACTTTCTACAGTATGAATTTTTGCATTTTAATAATTTGATATTATTTGTTCTTTTATATCAGAGCCTCCACGGGACCCACTAGAACATGGGGACAAGTAAAAGTGAAATACAAGAATATTCTGCAAAATGATAGCCTTTAATTATTACACTTTATTTTAAAAAGGCACTTGTTATGTCAAGAGATCCAAATTTCAGTGTCATTCCTTAGAGACGGGAAGTAAAGGACATGTGCAAACTTTATCCATAAAAAATGTAAATCTTCCTTTTCCAAATCATCCACAGTTTACACGGTAAAACTGTATTGCTCCGTGGCTAGATAATCCATCCATAGTTTTTTCTAATACAATATACGGCTCGACAGGAAGCAAGCCTTTCAAAGTAAACTACACTTCACAATAAAATGGCCCGAACAAATGTTCTTACTGAATATGATAAAAATAAAAAGCAAACTATCATACAAATAACTTAAATATTTTAGATTTATGGCTCCAACATCACTTTTTCCTCTTTAAAAGCCACTGTTACATGATGGGTTTGTCTGTTTATAACAGCCACCAAGAAAAATCTCTCTACAATTACACTGTTGCGCTGCGCTAAAGGATCCTGTCTATTGCACAATACGCGATTAATTCGAAAAACTCTGCAAATTATTCTTGCACCTTCCGCAACAGGTTGCTGTCGTAAAAATGGACATGGCTACGGCAGACTTCCCTATCTCCTCCGCTTATACAGCCGTGATCTAATCTTGTTTACATGAAATAAGCCTGCTCTCGAGCAGGCTTAAGCTGGCGCACATGTTGCTATGACAACAAGTGCAGGATGTCTTTCGAAGAACCAAACGATCCAAGATCATGCCAAATCGTCAACAATGAAATCCTGCTAACTGAGTTAGCGACGTACGAAGAACGGACCCCAGAATAATTTATTTATATATATATATATATATATATATATATATATATATATATATATATATATATATATATACTGTTTCATCACTTCTTTACAATTTAAGTAAACTTAGAACAACTTCTCAGTGACAACATCAATTTATTTTTAGAGAAAGAAGTATTTACAATAAACTATCAAAAACATTTTAACTATTTACATTAGATTTTAAAATTTACTACAACAACTATTTACAGAAGATATAAAATAAATATTACTAAAGAACATATATACACATATATATATATATATATATATATATATATATATATATATATATATATATATATATATATATATATATATATATATATATATGTGTGTGTGTGTGTGTGTGTGTGTGTTTATGTGTGTATGTATGCGTGTGTGTTTATTTTACTGTCTGTTGTTCTTTTTTTCTTTCTTTTTTTTTCTGGCCGGTGCAGCTGCCAACACTGCTGGGTGGTGCACCAACATTGGCAACGAGCACGGCCAGGTTCTGGTGTCAGTCCTGACAGCAGCAGAGGGCCATGGACTGTGGCCCATGGCGGCAGGTCTTATGAGGCGCTACAGGGAGGCAGGAGTGGCACCTCCTGCCATAATGTATGTGGACCGGGACTGCTGCAGCCCACATGGACAGTCACAGGTCAGGGCCATGTTCGCTGAGTGGAAGGAGCTTCAGGTGCGCCTGGACATCTGGCACTTCATGTGGCGTTTTGCAGCAGGAGTGATCACCGAACCTCATCAGCTCTATGGAATATTCATGGCTCGACTCTCCAGGTGAAGTCTTCATCTTGTTTGTATATTTATTAACTAAACATTTTCATCTTCATTTCAAATTGCTGCCAAAGGAACATGTCTGCGCTATTTATATGTGTGCAAAACTCCATGTAGGAGAGAATTTCATTAAAGTCAATGGATGTAACGAATAAATGTTAGGTTGATTAGATTAAATTAGTCAATATTAGACTGAATTGGCAAAACTAGCATTTTTGTTGACTAAAGTAAGGGTATAACTAAAACAACTACAACTAAATACAAGTTGTTCTTTGTCTAAAGTCTAAGTCTGAAACAGAACATGAACTCTGTCCAGGTGCATCTTTGAGCTGGATCCGGCTGATGTTGCTGCTCTTGGAGTGGCCAAACAGGGGCAGCTTCAGGCCCAGGGAGTTGGTCCAGTGTCTGAGAAGGCCCTGGACCAGATGATCACCAGGAGGGAGTTGGGTCTGCAATGCGCAAGAGGACGAGGGGAGCAGAGGAGACCGCCAGGAGGATCAAGGCCCTGGTCGATGAGATGGACAGTGAGAAGGGGAGGGACACTCTGGGAGTGCCCATGGTGGACCACAAGCGCATTCAGCAGGACCAGCAGAGACACATCACCTGTATTCAAGACCCAGAGGGCTTCTCTCTGTACCTGAAGACAGGCACACTGAAGAAGGGTGGTGTGGACCTC
This sequence comes from Fundulus heteroclitus, assembly GCF_011125445.2. Lineage (NCBI taxonomy): Eukaryota > Metazoa > Chordata > Actinopteri > Cyprinodontiformes > Fundulidae > Fundulus > Fundulus heteroclitus. The sequence continues at coordinate 982,650 of NW_023397263.1, forward strand.
TGCTGCTACCACTGTGCTTGTGGCTCCACCTCCTTGTAGTCCTTCCACCTCCATCTAAATCGGTTCATCTCAAGTGGCTGATTTTATCTTTAATGTTTTTGTTGTTGTAAATGCAGAGAGTAAAAGTCATCTTGGTTCAGTGCCAGCGACACCCACTTCCAGGCCTACCTCCTGGAGGGTCCTGATGCGCTGGAACCAGGACCGCATGGAGGAAGCTGTGAGAGGAAGCTGTGAGCTGAGGATCTACAGCAGCGCTGAGAGGGAGGCGATGGACCTACTCAGCCGCAAGATCCTCAAGAGGCCCTTGGAAGAGCGCTACCAGCCTCCTGAATCATATACAGGCAAGATGATTCATGTTAACTCAGACGTGTTGACAGGAGAAAAAACTGTTCTAGTGGTTTCTCTGGAAATGCATCCATGGTTTTCTAATGCAGACGTCTTTCAACCAACCAACACTGACATGCAGCGCTAAAAGGAATCCTCCATTTTAAAAGGACAGAAACAGAGGCAACACATTTAGTGGGAAAAGATGTTTTTATTATTCCTGATGAATAAACAAAGTCTAAAGCAGGTCAGAGACTGAAAGAGCCTGCAGTGTTTTCTTCTATTTATAATACTTTCATTCTTGGTTCAATTTAAAACTTTAAAGCAGTAGAAAGTACAGACAGTTGCATCAAAGTGTAGCCATGTAGTTTCATCTAGAGGTGTCCGATACCGGCAATTTTTAATCGATCCAATACCAAGTAAATACAGGGGCAGTATCGCCAATATCGATCCGATACCAATACTTTTAACATTTAAGCTTGATGTATAATGAAACTGTTGACCTTTCGGGTTTTGTGATTTTTTTTTTATTACAATTAAATAATAATAATAATAATGTTATGTTCAGTGTTTTTTTCCTAATCCACCTCTTATATCTTTCAATCCTTAAGTAATTTTGTCTGTATTGTGTACACCTGCCTGTTGCTTTAATCCTATAAATTTCCCCGTTGTGGGATAAATAAAGGATTAGCTAATGTTACCTTATCTTAAATAACACTTTTTAATAGGATATATGTACTGGGTTCTTTCAAGGTCTGAATTACATTTTCTGTGTGGGCTCCAGTAACATATGATAGATAATATCTACTGCTGCTGAAGATGACCACTCTTATCTACCTGGATGTCCTCTGGAGGACTGAAACGCCTCAGTCAGTGACGTCAGTCTGTGGGTCTGGTCTGTCGAGGCAACGAGAGAAGATTCCTCTGTCGCTTGATGTTTTCTTGCTCATGGTTTTTCACGTGCTTAGATAAATTTGTTGTGTTTCCACTGAATTTACCCGGCTTTTTACAAAACATACAGCTTGATTTCATTTACGGTATTAAAATATAGCCAAACGGGGCTTATCTCTCTCTCTCGTGTGCTTATTGGCTGGTGCCGCTCAGAGCCAAAGAGAGAAAGAGTTGCGACACTCTTTGATGTTACTGCCAGGGCAGTCACGTGGTTTGTGTAAACCACTATAGTTCCAAACCATACGCTGGCTTTCATGTTCTTCTATGGGACAGACAGCAGCGATTGCGTTATTTAACGGTAAATATATATATAAACATACACCCTACTACTTTTTTAGCTGTTATTGCATGATTACATATTTGTTAATGTCAGTTTTCCATTTTGAGAGGCAGGGTGACAACGAAAAGCTGTATATTACTTAGATACGTTTTACATTTTTGGAAGGAAAAGCTTATGTTCATGTTTGTATGGACAGGAGTACAGGCTAGAACGGCTCTAACTTAAGTTTTCTTTTCCATATCATTCATGTGATGACAGATGTCTCATGATTTTCATTTTATCGCGACTGGGCTGTATTATTGATTACCGTGATTTTGCTTATAAATTCCGATTCAGCCATTAGCTCACCTTTGTGGTAGCGTTAGGTCTGCCGTGGTCCATTCAGCATTCGCCTAGGAGCTAGCTCACTTCTGATAAGTGGTCACCCCCAGACCACAACGTGAAATATGATCATGTTAAGACTAAGAATATAATTTTAAGATTAAGCCATTCACATATTATCAAAAGCATTATGCTTATATGTTTGGATCTATTGGTAAGTGCAGAGCTATTAAGATTTTTCTCTATGTCTCTGGGTTAATGCACAGAGTAAGAGTAAGGTTAGATGCAGAGAGAGTGATAGAGAACAGTGACAGGCAACACTCCCATTGGACCCGTTGTTGGACTAGCCTGTACTCCTGTCCATTGGACTTTTTTGAGAAAGAACAGTCCATTCAGCATTTACACCCACTTTTTCTGATGAGGCAGGAGTTGGCCACACAACAATGATAATTTTAATACTTAGCCATGCACAAAGAATCAAATATATTAAAGAATAACAACTCATTAAGCTTGGATAAATTAATCAAATATTGTTTAATAAAAAATACTGAGTGAGACAACAAGATGTGTGTGTGTGTGTGTGTGTGTGTGTGGGTGTGTGTGTGTAAATGTGTGTATCTAACTGGAAAAAACAGAAACAAAGGTGAAGGAACAGGGAGGAATATTATAAGTGATTAATACATTAAAAAAAATCCTCCACATACATCAGGCTTCAGAGTGCATCAGGGCTAAAAGGAAGGACAACATTAATAATAAAAGGTACCTGGCATAAGATAAAATTGAACAGTGTGGAACAAAAAAAATGGGAACAAGCATGAACAAAGAAAAGCATGAATAATATCAACAAACATACGTACAGTATGTGTGAACAAGAACAACAAATCTGTAAACAGGCGTTAAGAACAGGTATCCTAACCATTTTTTTTTGGGGGGGGGGGGGGGGGCTCCACCGAAACCTGTGATGGCCACACAACGATACTGGTGGTCCAGCAAGATCTGTTGAGACAGGGGGCACAAACGGTTAATTCAAGCCAGTTCATTCAGGACTGGCCTAGAAAAATACTTTTCTCTTGCATACATCAGACTCACACCTGTGGAGTTCCACTATGCACTATGGCCAGTCCACTGTAGGGCAGTTCCTCTCGACAACGCATACTAACATCCTCTTCATCTTTGTCCTGGACACTAAAAAGCAGATGAGCGAAATAGGGCGAAAATATATTCAACAATGGACACAGCAGGTAACACTATATATAGGGCAAAACCATTCACAGCATATTATAACGTTTGCAAATATACTATACTTTACCACACTTAAAATAGCCCTGAGCAAATTTAAAAGTGGTTGAGTAAAGAGAGGGAGGGAAGATCCTTGTTTGGTTATGAACTCTGACCTCTTACCTATTCTCAAAAGTCAGAGGGCATAGGTGGTTGAGGAAAAGTTGTCACCCGCTCTCGTGATGTTCAATGGTGTCATGGTTCATTGGTTACAACTAACATTTTGTAGATCAGTGGTCATACCATGGTTGGACGTGCAGCAATTGATGCACCCATCGGTCGAGAAGGGTACCGCATGTATGGCTTCCCACAAGACAAAGATCGACTGAAAAGATGGATGACAATGGTCAGACCACAAAAACCTGCAAATGACCGGGACCAGCAACAGCCGAAAACTATGTCTGTAAGTAATATTCAGAGTGAATCAATATCACTGCAAGCATTTTAAAGGCGATCATATTTCAGTGTAGAGATTATGACTTGCGATATCTGAAGTGCAATGGAAAGGTGATCTTGCAAGCCTACTTCAGGAACACTTGAAGATGACCGTCACTGACACAAAAAACAGGAGGCAAGTTGAAGTTGAGGCCAGATGCGGTGCCAACAATATCCTCATCGGCCTAAGCCGAAGAGGAGGAAACCC